>NW_006928236.1:0-6193 GCF_000298275.1 Orycteropus afer afer
ACTTCTGTAGTGATACTGCCTCGGAAACCCAAGGAGGGGTCGCTGTGAGTCGGGTCTGACTCAACGGCACACAACAACAACACAACAAAATGTAGTGGATAGTTAAAAAATGATCATTATTATTGCTAATATTATTCCACCAACATTCTTTAAACGTTTTTCAGAATGCTAAGAATTTGCCATCCCTCCTTTCAATCTGTGGTCACATTTCTGTCTTTTGCTCTGGGGGTGGAGGGGAATCCTTTCTTCCTTCCCCCATCTCTCTCAGGTTACCTGTTTAGACACTGGGGAAGCAACCCACACAGGCCAGTGTGAGCCATTGTTTCACAATGCAGATGTTTCAACCCAGAAGGTGAGGCTCATCTCAGCTAGCAAGCCTTTTCTCCTCCTCTTGTGTTCAGGCAGTTTGAGACAGGAGGCCACTCTGGTTGCTTCTTTCCACTTCATCCAGAGGCAGAACCATGTTGAGCCACCTTGCCTTCCTCCTGGTTCTCCTGTTTCCTGGTAAGTTTCTGACTCCTTCCATGGAGCCATTGGGGAGAGACAGTGTGGCTTCCTGCTACCCCTGCCTCACCACTGTCTCCCTTGCAGCTGGTGGGTCAGTCATCAAGTTGGAGCAGCCGGCCTACATCCTCGGGCAGAAGGGCAGCTCGGTTGCCCTGCAGTGCTTGGTCCACTTTCAGGTCAGCTATATTCACTGGTACCGGAATCAAGAGGGCAAGGCCCCTGAGAGGCTCCTCCGACAGGCCATGTTCAAATCTGATGTACAGTGGGACTCAGTTTTGAAAGTGGACAAAATCACAGCCGTGGAGGCTGAAGATGGCAAAAGCTGCACCCTGTGGGTGCTCAAACTGGAGAAGAGTGATGAGGGCATGTACTACTGTGCTGCCTGGGACCAGCACAGCCTGGCATGTGCTCCCAGCCCCTGCACAAAAAGAACACTCAACCAGGCCTGGGGGCTTTCCACTGATCCTAGATGCCTTAGGGCTTTCCTGTAGAGTAGCAGTGGTTCAGTAGTAGAATTCTTGCCAATGTATCTCATGCACAGCCATCACTGATCTGTCATTGTAGGCTTGTGTGTTGCTCTGATGCTGAACAGGTTTCAGTGACACTTTGACACAAAGAAGAACTAGGAAGAAAGGCCTGGTGATCTACTTCCAATTTGATCACTATGGTCCAATTACAGCCTATCCTAGGTATGGTGCAGGACTGGGTACGGCATTTTGTTTCAGGGTCACCATTGAGTCTATAGCTAACAACAGATGAAACCCTATCTCTCAGCATTCCCACTCTGTCCTATACCCTCTCCTCCATTCCCACTACAAATAAAGGGATGATTACATACTTAATGGGCTCAGACTCAGGAACCTATCTAACTGGATGGAACCTTTTTAAAGATCATCTGGTTTAAACTTTCTTTAACATTTGGAGGATAACCTGTGCTGGTCAATACAGTAGCCACTAGCCACCAGTGGCCACTGAACATTTGAAATATAGCAAGTCCAATAGTCAAAGCTGAAATGTGCCAGAAGAATAACATACAAACCATATTTTGAAATTTTAGTATTAAAAAAAGAGTAAAATACTCATAATTAAATTTTATTTTGATTAAATATTGGAATGATAATATTTGAGATATATTTCATTAAATAAAAATATCATTCAAACTAATTTCACCTGTTACTTTTTTTTTTAATGTGGCAAGTGGAAAACTTACTTTGAGACTGACATTTATTCCTATTGAATAGTTTCTGTTATAGACAATTTAAGAATCAGACCATCTCCCCTGAATAATGCACAAAGTATTTTGCAAGTGATTTCAAGGTTGACTTGATGAGCTGAAGATTTATCACAAAGTGGTTGAAAGGCCCAGAATGGAAGCCAGCTCTGAATTCCAGGTTCTGTATTCTTGTCCCTCCATGGTCATTTTACAGTGGAGGTGGTGGCAATTCTAAGCACAAGGAACAGTGTTGCCAACTCCTCAGTACTGTCATCCACTGAGCATGTCTGACCCTTGAACAGAAATTGGTAGGTAATGATCTCATGGCAGGGCAATGAAATAACCCTGGAGCAGATACCAGACATGTGACTGTTTGCCTTTAGCTTTTCCAGGATCACACCGTGATGTGAGACTCCAAGAGGTGGGGTTAAAGGGGGGGATGTCCAGCCTCTCTAGACCTCTCATCTCTCGTTTGTAAAAGGAGGTGGTTTAACTAAGTGGCTGCTAAAATTAAGTAACTGTGGTTTCTGTATTAAAACTAAGTCATACAAAAAAATATCATCACTTATAAAACCAGAAAAAATGAGCTCCTGTTCCTCCAGCAACAAACAGAAAACTCCTCTGCTGGAATACGTGGGGAAGAAAAATAAGGGCTCTTTGAGATCTAAGCTGAATTCAAACGCCTTTTCAATTGTTGTTGTTATGTGCCATCGAGTCTGCCCTGACTCATAGCAACCCCTCCTTGGGTTTCCGAGGCAGTATCACTATGGAAGTAGGATTGCCCAACCTTCCTTCCGAGGAGTGGCTGGTGGGTTTGAACCGCCAGCCTTCTGGTTAGCAGTCAAGTGCCTTAGGCACTACGCCACCAGAGCTCCCTTTTCAATTGGCAACTCAAAATTATGTACAATTCAATAGTATCAATAAAAATGATTAGTGGAAGGAGAGGTCAAATGATTCTGAAAGGAATCAATCCCTTGGGTTCCTTAACTGAGCTCTATCTGTGTGGCTAGAGATTGGTAATCATAACATGCCTTACTCTGGAAAGAGTCCAATATCCCCAGCCCTTACTAAAGGCCAAAGGCAAAGCTAAGAGTTCCAGTAGATATGAATAGAAGTAAAGATGCTAAAACTTACTTTTGCTCTGTTTTCAGGTGGTTCTTTCATTTCATCTTTCCCATCGTGGACATAAAACCCAAGCAGATGCCTGAGGGCAGAGGCCATTTCCTCTTCCTGCACCTGTTCCTGTATCTCAGTGCCTGACTCCATGCTGTTGTTGTTGGTCAGTTGGCTCTGAGTCGTGGCAACCCCATGTACAACAGAAGAAAATGTTACCAAGCCCTGGGTCATCTTCACAATCGCTGGTATGCTCTAGTCCATTGCTGCGGATACTATGTATTATGAGTGCCTTCCAAATAGAGAGCTTATCTTCCAGTACTATAACAGACAATATTCCATTATGATCCACAGGGCTCTCTCATTAGCTAATTTTTAGAAGTAGATCACCAGGGTTTTCTTTCTAGTCTGTCTTATTCTGGAAGTTCTGCTGAAACCTGTCCACCATGAGTAACTCAGCTGGTATTTGAAATACCAATAGCATAGTTTGCAACGTCACAGCCACACACAAGTGACCACAGTATGACAAACTGACAGATGAATGGTGGGCCTGAGTCCATAGAGGAGTGAATTCTGTGTGTTGGTGATTATGGGGGTGTGGCCAACAGGAGGACCTAGCTTAGTGAGGCTAAGCTCTTTACAGAGCAGGATCTTTCACATTCCCCAAGAGCAGATCCAACCAGAAGATAATTCCCTCTGTCACTGCTCTCCTCTGCCTGCCCTAACCTCCATTGTCACCTCTCATCAACTGCTGCTTTACCCTTTATGATCTTTATGACTTTAAATGAGGTCTCCACTCTTCTAGACCTCTGTTTCCTCATCTCCAAAACAGAGATAATAACAGTGCCCAAAATCCCTCTCTTTGATTCACATCCCTTGACTTACATTTCAGCCTCTGGGTGACAGGTACCTTTTTTCTGCATGAAATGCTTAAATTATGGAAAAATATTTATAGACCAAGATTATACCTTTCCTGAGTCATCCCATCTTCAGAAAAATCATTGCCATATTCCTAAACTTTCATTGCTAAGAAATGGTCCCAATTTCTTTCTCTCTCCTTGCCACTTCTTATGGGAGCAATCAAGTCAACAGGTCTCCATACATGAGAGCTTGAGCATGTCATGGGCACAGCTGGCACATTTCTGCTCATGATCCTGTGGTGTGTTAGCTATAGGTAGTTTACAGATTGTAACAGTAATCACCATCCTTTACTGACTTGTTTCCTGTCAGGCATTGTTCTAAGCACTCTACCTGGGTTAATTTGTTCTTCACAAAAAGCCAAGAAGGCAGGCCCTGATTTTTTCTTATTGGATGGATGAGGAAACTGAAGCAGAAAGAGACAGAGAAACAAAAAGCACAAGCTTTGGAGCTAGACAGAATTAAGCCTCAATCCCAAATCCCTCACTGTTGAGCTATGTCACCCTGACTCATTTCCTTACTTGCTTCCACAAGGGCCTGTGGGGACAACATTAAATTTATGGAGCTAAATATGATTCTGTGATCTCACAGAATGTGGAAATTATCAAACAACATCATTAATATCGCATGCAAGTAAAATCTAACTGAAGATAATTCAAAAATAGTTGCAGCAGTATATTGACAGAGAACTTCCAGAAATGCAAGCTGTATTCAGAAGAGGACGTGGAATGAGGGATTTCATTGCTGATGTCAGATGGCTCTCGGTTCAATGCAAAGAATAGCAGAAAGATGTTTACTTGTATTTTATTGATGATGCAAAAGCATTTGATTGTGTGGATCATAACAAATTGTGGATAACATTGAGAAGAATGGCAATTCCAGAACACTTAATTGTACTCATGAGGAACATGTACATAGACCAGGAGGCTGTTGTTCAAACAGAAAAAGGAAACACCGCATGGTTTAAAATCAAGAAGGGAGTGTGTCAGGGTTGTATCCTTTCACCACACTTCTTCAATCTGTATGCTGACCAAATAGGAGCTCTGGTAGCATAGTGCCTAAGGCACTTGACTGCTAACCAGAAGGCTGGCAGTTCAGACCCACCAACCACTCCTCAGAAGGAAGGTTGGGCAATCTACTTCCGTAGTGATACTGCTTCGGAAACCCAAAGAGGGGTTGCTATGAGTCGGGGCTAACTTGAGGGCACATAATAACAAAGCTGAGCAAATAATCCGAGAAGTTGGCCTATATGAAGAAGAATGTGGCATCAGGATTGGAGGAAGAATCATTAACAACCTGCGATATGCTGATGACACATCTTTGCTTGCTTAAAGTGAGGATGACTTAAAGTAATTACTGATGAAGATTGAAGAATACAGTCTGCAGTATGGATTACATCTACATATAAAGAAAACAAAAATCCTCACAACTGGACCTATAAGCAGCATTACAGTAAATGGAGAAAAGATTGAAATTGTCAAAGATTTCACATTGCTTGGTTCTATAATTCACGCCAATGGAAGCAGCAGTCAGGACATCAGATGATGTATATAGCATTGGGCAAATTGATGGTAAAGGACCTCTTTCAAGTGCTGAAGAGCAAAGATGTCTCCTTGAGGGCTAAGGTGCACCTGACACAAGCCATGGTATTTTCAATTGCCTCATATGCATGTAGGAGCTGGACAATGAATAAGGAAGACTGAAGAAGAATTGATGGTTTTGAGCTGTGGTGTTGGTGAAGAATGCTAAAAGTACTGTGGACTGCTAAAAGAAGTAACAGGTCTGTCCTGGAGGAAGTGCTGCAAGAACCCTCCTTGGAGGTGAGAATGGCCAGACTTGGTCTCACATACTTTGTCAGAAGGGACCATTCCTTGAAGAAAGATATCGTGCTTGGTAAGGTGGAGGGTCGACGAAAGAGGGGAAGGCCCTCAATGAGATAGACTGACATGATGGCAGTGGTGGTGGGTTCAAGTATAGCAAGAATCATGGAGCTGGCTCAGGACTGGGTGTTGTTTTGTTCTTTTGCATAGGGTCACTATGAATCGGAGACAACTCGATGGCACCTAACAACATGAACAACAACAAATATGATAATGGCTACCTTACAAAGTGCTTGTCACATCTGAGGTATTTGGTAGGTGCCTATTGAAACTTCTTCATAATTATTATTTTTTTAAAATTTAATTTAATTTATTTTAATTTTATTGCTCTTTTTAAAGATTCAACTTTGTTTTTTCTTTTCTTTTATGTATGCTGCAAAAAGGGCAAGGGAGGCCACATGTTCTGACCTCCTCTAATCCCACAAGAGGAAGACAGAATCACCATCAATAGCCCAAGGCCTATTCCTGCAAGGCCAGACATGCTGCTTCCCTCCAGCCCTTTCACCAACTGTTTCTCCCTACAAAAACGGCAAGGAGGCCACATGTTCTGACCTCCTCTAAT
>NW_006928237.1:0-618 GCF_000298275.1 Orycteropus afer afer
TTTTTTTTTTTAAATAAAACAGTCTTGGCCTCAGGGCATTGACAACAGAAACTAGCTGAAACTTTATGACATTATTTTGTTTTTATTGTATTTATTTTTACAGTTAGTGGTAACTGTATTATCCATTTAGAGTAATAACAAAGTTTCCTTTGACAAAATAAATGCATTTTCTGTTAATAAACTATAAGTAAAATGAATTGGTATAATAATGGTACAGATGTATCTAAATTTATAAAAGTAAACTGATTTATATGAAAAAGAGTGCAAATAGTTAAACATGCAAATGCTAACCAAAAGGTCAGTGGTTCAAACTCACCCAGTAGCTCCACAGAAGAAAGACTTGGTGATCTGCTTCCATAAAGACTTTGAGGAGAAAACTCTCAGACAGTTCCACTCTGTCACATGGGATTGCCATGAGTTGAAATGAGGTTATGATGGTGCAGTGCATAAGGCATTTGGCTGTTAACCACAGGGTTGGTGGTTTATACCCAACAGCTGCTCCGTGGGAGGAAGATGAGACAATCTACTTTTGTAAAGATTTACAATCCTGGAAACCCACTGGAGTCGCCATGAGTCAAAATCAACTTGATGACAGTGGGTTTGGTTTAACAACAACAA
>NW_006928237.1:1588-3751 GCF_000298275.1 Orycteropus afer afer
ATTTTAAATTTATTTTCAAATCAATAAGAGGAGGCAATATATGCACAAGGAACAAAATGTATTTGCATGTGGAATGAAAAATAAAACTTGTAAAATATTTTTATAACAATAAATACATCTTAAGGGATGGATAGCTATTAATACTAACTAATAGTTTAATAGCATTTATCAGTTTACAAAATTTTTACATATATTCTCTAAATTCACTTTTATAATTCTGAGAAAGGAATAATTGTTATTTGATTATCTTTTATTTTTTTTCTCCCCTTCTATTTTACAGATTAAGCAATTTGTGACCCATAAAGGTTACATTTATTTCCCAATATTACACAGCTGAAGCTTGAGCTCAAGTTTTCTGGTTTCAGATTCCATCTTTTAGCTCTATGTGCAAGACAGCATCCACTTTTGGACCCAAAAGATGAAGTTTTGAAAGTGTTTTGAGAAGAGGAAGAGACAGTGATTAAAAAATATATCATTCTAACAAGCAAATATTTCTCAAGATTTTACCAAGTCCCGTCACTATGTTCCAGTTGTTATGAGGCATACACATAAAGAAGAATGACACAGTCTTATCAGACAAGGAAAGTGAAAGAGCCTAAGGGAGTGCTCCCAGAGGCCCTGTGAATGGGTGCTATGGATCTGCATCCTTCGCAGGGCACAGCCTGCCCACCATCAGCAGCAGCCCCCCTGGGGAGGGAAGAGGGCATCCTTATTTGTGAATTGTGCAGGCTTTTAGAAAGCAATCTAGCAATTCTATAATAATTTAAAACACATAGATCTCTGAGCATGAAGGGAGCTTCTGGGGCATCAGTCTTGCTGTTTCTTATTGCTGGCGTTAATTACAATCAGTTCAGTTTGTAAAAAATTTCATTAAGGTATACACTCAGGTACACTGCATTTTAATGTATAGCTACTGTTATTTCTGTATATATGTTATATTTTAATAAAAAGTTGAACAATAACTTTGACTTAGTTCCAAGGAAGATATTCCATAGAAATCAAATGTTTATTGCATTTATTCCTAGTGGCAAAAGTTTGGCAACAATATCAATGCTCATCAATAGAGTAATTGTGGTATACCCATGAAAAATAGTACTCCCTTTTTTTTTCTTTGAATTGTGATTTGGATGTAAGTGTACAGAGCAAATTCACTTTTGATACAGTAGTTCGCATACACTTTGTCTCATGATATTGATGGCAATTTACCTCATTGCAACAGCTTCCCTCCCACTTCCTCCCCATAGTTAACTCTTTCTTGTGTCCTGCCCTCCAAGCACTCCTGTCTCCTGAGCTGTCTCCCTGTGCATACACAGCCCTTCTATTCTCCCATGGTTGTTCTCTCCAAGGAGTGTATCTACCCAATGTAACTGTTCAGCTCATATGTCTTTTGTTTGGCTGGAAGCCACAGGAGTGGGTTCAATTCCAGACCTGAAGGGCAGCTACAGACCATAGTCTCAGTGGTTCCATTAGACTCTAGCAGACCAGCAAACCTGGTCCCCCCCCCCCTTTTTTTTTAATGATTTTGAGTTTTGTTCCATTTTGTTCTCCCACTCTATCCAGGATCTCCTACATAGACCCTCCCCTCTGAGTGGTTGACAGTGGTAGCTGGGCACCATCTAGTTCTTCCGGTCTCATAATCATATAGGCTGAGGATCACATGGTGTACCAGTCCCTTGGACTAATTGTTTCCATGAATCTTTGGTTTTCTTCACTCTTCTTTGCTCTGGACAAGGAGAGACCCATCATTGCATCTAGATGCCCGCTTGTAAGCTTTTAAGATCCCAGTCTCTACTCATCAAAGTAGGATGTGGAACAATGTTTTATGTACTATGTTATGCCAATTGAGCATGATGTCCCCTGCCACCATGGTCTCGAGCCCACAGGTCCAACTACTCACTCCCTCTGGGTAGCTGGCTGTGGCCAAGAAGTGACTACAACCTTGTCAGCTCTACTATACACCTGAGAATTCTTACAGAATATACCAATACACTTGTAGAGACATCGTCTGCTAACCCTATACATGGTCTTGGGCACACTCCCCCTGCATAGACATACCTAATAGGTCATGCTGTCCACCCATCTATCCACCCATATATCCATGTTTGCCTTCACTGACAATGCAGTACTATATGTGCAAAAGGGTTCATCTTTGTTGTCTGTACC
>NW_006928237.1:3851-4348 GCF_000298275.1 Orycteropus afer afer
TTTCCTTGACTTTTTACAATAAT
Source organism: Orycteropus afer afer (assembly GCF_000298275.1). NCBI lineage: Eukaryota > Metazoa > Chordata > Mammalia > Tubulidentata > Orycteropodidae > Orycteropus > Orycteropus afer. The sequence goes on from NW_006928237.1 coordinate 3,875, forward strand.
GGACTAATACAATATTTGTTCTTCAGTGATTGGCTTATTTCACTCAGCATATGTCCTCTCAAAATATGACTGGGAAAGAGCTGCATCATCAGAGTAGAACCAACCTTACTGATATGGATAAAGTGCAGCTTTTGAGACAGCCGTTTGCTGACATGGCACAACTCAAATTGAGAAACAGCTGCAGACATCCATTAATAATTGGAACATGGAATGTACCTAGTATGAATCTAGGAAAATTGGAAGTTGTCAAAAATGAAATGGAATGCATAAAATTGATATCCTAGGCATTAGTGAGCTGAAATGAACCAGTTTTGGCCATTTTGAATCAGACAGCCTTACGATCTATTATGCCAGGAATGACAATTTGAAGAGGAATGGCGTGGTACTCATCATCACAAAGGATGTTTCAAGATCTGTCCTGAAGTACAAAGCTGTCAGTGATAGGATAATATCCATATGCCTACAAGAAAGACC
>NW_006928237.1:6525-6917 GCF_000298275.1 Orycteropus afer afer
CAACAACATGTCTGTATCAGATTTTATGAGTGTCACAAAATGAGTGATGAATACATGAGGCTATTAATATTAATTTGTGGGGGAATTGGGAGGGGGAAAATAAGCAAAGAGAACTACAGGAAAAAAATAGTTCACAATAAAAAATAGCCTGTGAAAAGGACTCCACTATGTAAATTGTGTGTGGGTGCCTGAAGAAATGAAAGAAACAAAGGGCATCACAAGGTCAGGAGGGGTATCCCTTCCCACTGGCGTTTCTGATCATTTTTATGTTCTCCTTTGTACTCTTTGGTAGTGTTTGAATCATTTACAGTAAGCATGAATTGTTTTTATAATTTTTCAAAAAATTCTTTTTCATGAAAAAATAAATAAATAGGGCAAGTCTATGTTTGGGA
>NW_006928238.1:0-1661 GCF_000298275.1 Orycteropus afer afer
TTCATGTGGGATACCCCAAAAGGAATCGCCTACATGTAATTGGAATTCCAGAACAGGAAGAGAGAAGAAAAACAACAGAGAAAATTTTCCAAGATTTGTTGAAAGATAACACCCCTGATATGATGAAACATAAGAATATATCCATTGAGGAAGTCCAGTGAACCCTATAAAGGATAGAGTTCAAAAGAAAATCACCTATACATATCATCATCAAACTCACCAAAAATAAGACAAAGAAAGTATCTTGAAAGCAGCATGGGAAAAATGAATAGTTACCTACAAAGGGCAAACAGTAAGACTAAGCTCTGACTTCTCAGCGGAAACCAGGCAGGCAAGAAGGCAATGGGATGGTATATATAAAACACTGAATGAGAAAAATATCCAACCAATAATTATATACCCAGAAAAATTGTCCCTCAAATATGATGGTGAAATTAGGAGATTTACATATGAGCATAAACTAAGGGAATTGTTTAAAAAGACCAACTTTACAAGAGATTCTAAAGGGAGTCCTTTGGAAAGAGAACCAATAATAACAAACAACAAACAACCATTAATACACAAGGTGACATAACCCAGAAACCAGCACAGCTATGGAGGCATACAAAGTAAAATAAGCTTACAAGTTTTTAAACAGAGAACCAGAGATATCAATTGGCAAATGAGGACAACTACAAACAAAAAGGAGGGAAATAGTAGTGTAGTTACAGAACTTCTAAATGGTGAGGAAGTCAAGACAGTTGCAAAATAGAATGCACTGTTCTGAACTCAGGGAGAAAATCATAAATCACAGAGTAACCTCAAAGAAAAATGATAAACCTTCATATCACAATAAAAGAGAACAAGCAAAAATATTTAGCAAATAGTAAAACAACAGAAATGAAAGAAATGATAACATGATTCATAAACATAATGAGCTCACCACAGAAAATTATATGGAACAAAGAAACCAGCAACACCATGAAAAGACCAAAAACAAAATGACAGCAGCAAATCCATACTTGTTGATAATTGCACTGAATGCCAATGGATTAAATGCATCACTCAAAAGGAGAGTTACAGACTGGATAAGAAAACATAACCCATCAATATGCTGTTTACAAGGGACAAACCTTGGAGACAAAGTCAAAAATAGACTAAAAATCAAAGGTTGGAAAAAGATATATGAAGCAAATATCAACCAAAAAACAATAAGAGTGGCACTATTAATTTCTGATCAAATTGACTTTAAGACAAAAACCACCATAAGAGACAAGAAAGGATATTATATGATTAAAGTATCAGTTGAACAAGAAGAAATAACCATAATGAATATCTATGAACCCAATGAAAGAGCTCCAAAATACATGTCACACTTTAATAGAATTGAAAAGGAAAATAGATGACTCCACAGTTACAGTAGGAGACTTTAATACACCACTTTCAATGAAAGATAGAACAACTGAAAAGAAACTCAAAAAAGATGCTAAAGAACTAAATAATACAATCCACCTACTTGACCTTATATGCATCTACAGAGCACTACACCCAATAACAGCACAATATACTTTCTTTTCCAGTGCACATGGAACACTGTCCATGATAGACCATATGTTATGTCATAAAGCAAGCCTTAATAAATTCAGAAACATTGAAATACTGCAAAGCATCTTCTCAGATCA
>NW_006928238.1:1810-3919 GCF_000298275.1 Orycteropus afer afer
GAACTACTGGGTCAGAGCTCCAGTAAGATGGTGGAATAGGCAGAAAGACTGCACAGACTCTCTTCAACAAAGAAAAGGGGAACCAATTAACACAGATACAGAAGATAATCCTGGACCCCTGAGCTTTGAAGGGAAGGATATAGAAGTGGACTAAACTCCAACTAGCAGAAGAATTGGCATGAAAATACCAAAAAAAAGGAGACATATGGAGCTGTGGTCTGGCAGTGATCCTGACAGCACAGACAGCTTGGATATTGCCAAGTGGTGGTAGGACATAAGAATTAACCTAAAAATCAGCTCTGCAAGCCAGGGACTTCATGGAGGACTGCTCTGGTGACTGGAGAATAAATGGGGAAACAGAAAAGAGAAAGGCAGGCTGAGCTGTCGACTTTTGCCTATCCAGAGGGCACAGACATTTTGAATGTTTACAAGCTGCTTAGCCATTTTGGATATTTAAAGTGACAGTGTTCTCCCAGGTTCCAGGGACTTAAGAACAGACTCCACTTGTTGGGAACCACAAAGACATCCCAGACACAGGGACTTCTGGAAAGGCATGACATTCCCCTTGTTACTCTTATACACCACACCCTCTTGGTGAATGGAGGTGTGGCTACCCCTCACTCCCCACCCCCTTCTAGGCTGGCAGGAATTACATCCCAGTCTGTGTGCTCCCATGGAGCCTAGGTGCCCTGCCCACCCTGTCCAGATTTTTTTTTCTTTGTTGTAGTTTATTTGTTATCTGTTTTTAAAATACTACTCTTATTATTACTTTTGTCCTTTTTATTATCATTCTTTATTTTTCCTTTCCCAGGTTCTAGTTTTCAGCATTTTTTTCTTTTCCCTATTTCAGGTTTCATTTTTTCTCTCTCTCTTGTGGGTAACCCTGTTCCTTGTTTTCTTTTTTGCGTTTTTCTCATTTTTTTCTTCATTTTCTCCCTCTCTATTTTTTTTTTCTCTTATTGCCTTCTCCCCAGATATTGTGGTGTTTTTAGTTTAGTTTTGTTTTTGTTTTCTTTTCCTTTTTTTTTGTTTACTGTTCCTGTGTGATTACATGGTGTGTTTTTTGTCCATTTGATTTTACTTTCTTGATGGTTATTCAATTGTTATTTTTGTCTGAGTAGGAGACACTAAAAGTCCCCATATAACATAACTACACCCACACCTCCTGCAGCTTCATTTACTGAGTGAGAGTTACCACCTCATTCTCCACCAGTAGGCCTACAATAAACAACCACCAAGAAGAGCCTGACTCACCATTAGCTGTTCTTCACAATTAACAGAGATCTAAACACAAAAATGTCACAATATCTCAGAGACAACAGACCATCACACTCCACACAAAGAAGCAAGATAAAGAGGTAGAAACAAGGGAGCAGGATACGCACACAGAACATATCCCTGATGAAGAAACAGATTTGGAACTCTCTGACAAGGAATTCAAAAGAATTATATTTAGGTATCTTCAAAGGATTAAGAGACAGATCAAGGAAAATACAGACAAATCCCTAGAAGAATTTTGGAAGAAAATACAAGAACAAAATGACAAAATAAATGAAAAATTTAAAAAGATTCAAAATCTACAGACAGAAATCCAGAAGATTAATGCTAAATTGTCAGAAATAAATGACACATTGAAAGGGCAAAGGAGTAGAATTGATGCAATGGAAGACAGAATTAATGACATTGAAGATAAACACCTGAATACTTCTAAGGAAAGGGATCAATCAGAAAAAAGATCAAAACAAAATGAAGAAAGCCTAAGGTTCGTGTGGGATACCATCAAAAGGAATAATGTATGTGTCATTGGAATTCCAGAACAGGAAGAGAAAAAGAAAACTGCTGAGAAAATTATCCAAGATTTGTTGGAGGAGAATTTCCCTGGTATTATGAAAGATGAGAATATATCCATTCAGGAAGTCCAAAGAACCCCAAACAAGATAGACCCCAATAGAAAATCACCAAGGCATATCATCATCAAATTCATCAAAACTAAAGACAAAGACAGAATCCTGAAAGCAGCACAGGAAAAACAAAAAGTTACTTACAAAGGACAACAAATAAGAATAAGCTGTGATTTCTCAGCAGAAACCATGCAAGCAAGAAGGCAAT
>NW_006928238.1:4282-6122 GCF_000298275.1 Orycteropus afer afer
AGGGTAACCTCAAAGAAAAATGATAAATCACATCACAATAAAAAAGAGGACAAGCACAAATACTCAGCAAATACTAAAACAACAGCAAAAAAAGAAATGATGACATGATTCATAAACATAATAAGCTCAGCACAGAAAATAATATGGAACAAAGACCAGGGACATCATGAAGAAACCCATAACAATATGACATCAACAAAATCATTCTTGTCAATAATTACACTGAATGTTAATGCATTAAATGCACCACTCAAGAGATGAAGAGTTTCATTCTGTTTAAGAAAACAGAATCCATCAATATGCTATCTACAAGAGATACAACTTGGAGACAAAGACAAAAATAGATTAAAAATCAAAGGTTGGAAAAAATATACCAAATAAATGGCAAATGTAAAAAAGCAAGAGTGCAATATTAATTTCTGATCAAATTAACTTTAAGACAAAAACCACCATAAGAAACAAGAAGGACATTATATAATGATTAAAGGAACTATTGACCAAGAAGATATAACCATAATAAATATTTATGGACTCAATGAAAGAGCCCCAAAATACATGAATCAGACTTTAAAAGAATTGGAAAGGCAAATAGATGACTCCACAGTCATAGTATGAGACTTTAATACACCACTTTCAATGAAAGATAGAACAACTGGAAGGAAACTCAACAAAGATGCAGAAGAGCTAAACAACACAATCCATCAACTTGACCTTACATATATCTACAGTGCACTTCACCCCAAAACAGCACAATATACATTCTGTTCCTGTGCACATGGAACATTTTCCATGATAAGACCATATGTTAGGCCATAAAGCAAGCCTTCATAAATTCAAAAATATTGAAATAGTGTAAAGCATCTTCTCAGATCACAATGCTATCAAATTATAAATCAACATTAGGAAGATCAATGGAAAAAAGTAAACATATGGAAACTGAATGACACCCTCCTTAAGAAAGACTGGGTAAGAGAAAAATTAAAAAGTGAAATTGAAAAATTCCTTGAATCAAATGAGAATGAAAACACAACATACCAAAATGTTTGGGACACAGCAAAAGTAGTAATCAAAGGCCAATTTATAGCAATAAATGCACACATCAGAAAAGAAGAAAGAGCCATAATCAACACTTTAAATCAACATCTTCAACAATTAGAAAAAGCACATCAAGAAAAGCCTACAATCACCAGAATAAAGGAAATAATCAAGATTTGAGCAGAAATCAATGAAACAGAAAAGAGAAAGACAGTAGAGAAAATCAACAAGTCGAGAAGCTGGTTTTTTGCAAAGATTAATAAAATTGACAAATAAAATTGACAAATCACTGGGAAATATAACAAAGGAAAAGATGGAGACAATGCAAATAACATGAATATCAAATGAAACAGGTGACATCACAACAGAACCAACTGAAATAAAAAGGATAATATCAGGATACTATGAAGAATTGTACTCCAACAAATATGAAAATCTGGAAGAAATAGTTTTCTAGAAACACACCACTTACCTAAACTAACAAAGACTGATGTGGAAAAGTTGAACATATCCATAATAAAAGAAGAAAGTGAACAGATCATGAATAAATTGCCAACAAAAAAAAGTCCTGGCCCAGACAATTTCACAGGAAATTTCTACAAAACATTCAGAGAAGAACTGATACCAATCCTACTCAAACTATTCCAAAACATAGAAAAGAATGTAATCCTCCCTAACTCATTTTATGAAGCAAGCATAATCTTGATACCAAAACTAGGCAAAGACATCACTTAAAAGGAAAACTACAGACCAATATCCCTCATGAATATAGATGCAAAAACCTTCAACAAAATCCTGGGCAAAA
>NW_006928239.1:0-1501 GCF_000298275.1 Orycteropus afer afer
GGATTATTCTTACCCCACTTTGTAGATGAGGAACCTAAAGCTGAGAGAGATGAAGTAACACTGCTTAAGTCACAGCTGGCAAGGGGTGGAGCAAGGCCACGCATGCAGGCAGTCTGACTCTAGAGTTCATGCTCTTAACCAATACAGTGTCCTGCCCCTCATTTCCTCCACACTTCAGGGTCATTTAAAGACTGGTCTTAATATGTTATGTTAAGACCACCAAAAAACTACTTCACGAGAGCCTGAAGAAGGGGACATTTCATGGGTTAAAGTAGTTTGGCTGAAAGTAGCTCCCACCCAAGGGCACAAGTGTCTCCTCTCTTACAGAACACACACAGCTTGCAGGGGAGGACATGGGGAAGGGCTAAAAAAGTTCATTGCCACTGAAAAGTCTGGAATGAATCATGCTTCAGATCCTTCTACCTCTAAAATCCTAAGATTCTAGAGTATAACTTCACTTCATGTCATATACTCTTTCAGAGCAGAAAACGTGACCTCAAAATTATAAGGTATACATAGCATTGTTATAATTAACACTGCCTACAGTACCTAGTGGGAGCTCTGGTAGCATAGTGGCTAAGGCACTTGACTGCTAACTAGAAGGCTGGCGGTTCAAACAACAACAGCAACAACACAGTACCTAGCATAAAAATTGTCAATTGAATTCCCCTCAAATAAAGTTACTTTCCATTATGAAAAAGCACAGGGGTTCCCGACTAGCTTGGGGCAGCATCTGGAAACGTGAGGGTGGAAGAATTTTTCTTGTCACAATGACAGGGAGTGGGGGAGGCATTTAGTGAGTAGGGGCCACGGACACTAAATGTCCTGCAATGCATGGGGTAGTCTCATAACATGATGAGCCATATCACTCAAGCATGAGGGGTTTAGTTTCTGCACATTCTCACCAACACTTGTTATTTTCTGTTTTATCGTAATAGTATCCTAGCAGAAGTGAAGTGGTATCTTATTGTGTTTTTGATTTGCATTTCCCTAATGACTAATGCATTTGACTGCTAACCAGAGGGCTGGCGGTTCAAACCCACCAGCCACTCCTCAGAAGAAAGGTTGGGCAATCTACTTCCGTAGTGATATCGCCTCGGAAACCCAAGGAGGGGTCACTATGAGTCGGGTCTGACTCGATGGCATGTAACAACAATGACTAATGACATTGAGCATACTTTCATGTGCTTATTGGCCGTTTCTATATCTCCTTTGGAGAAATGTCTGTTCAAGTCCTTTGAAATAGTCTTGTGCATTGCAGGTGGGAATGTAAAATGGTACAGCCACTGTGGAAAACAATTTGGCGATTCTTCAAAAAGTTAAACATAATTATCATATGACCCAGCAATTCCACTCCTAGGTATATATCCAGGACATGAAAGCAGGGACTCAAACTGATCCCTGTACACCAATGTTTATTGCCGCATTATTCAAAACAGCCAAAAAGTGGAAATAACTCTCATTGTCAATCAACAGATGAATGTATAAACAAAATGTGATA
>NW_006928239.1:2799-3294 GCF_000298275.1 Orycteropus afer afer
CACCTGGGTTCTGGTCCTTGTTCTGCCACTAATAGTGTGATCTTGGGCGAGATGTCACATCACTTCACTGGGCCTAAGTTTCCTTACCTTTATAACAAAGATATTAGACTAGAAAAACTCTATGGAACATTCTGATGGTAACCCCAGGGCAGGAAATCTCAAAGGCCCTTCCTGGTGTGTCTGAGTCCATGGAGATAAACAGCCTTCCGATGACACGGCGGTGACCATCTACATACAGTCTGAGTGTGCTTTAGATTACGAAATGTCCCTGCCGTGTTAACTGAAAGTCACCTCAAGCTAAACAGAGAGGCAACCAGGGTGTTTATATATGGCTGCCCTGGTTGAGAACCTGACCCATTTTGCCTGCATTTCCTCAACCCTCTGCAGCAAAGATGTATCCGGGGGGATCTCCACATCCAAGTCTGTGCACCCACAAGTCATGTTAAATTTGGGAGCTTTTGCACTCAGCAAAAGAAATACTTATTTTATGATTTG
>NW_006928239.1:3724-4571 GCF_000298275.1 Orycteropus afer afer
AATAAAGGTTGTATTTTTACTGATCTATATTCTGAAATATCCATTCAAAGATACTTAAAAATGAAGATAGTACTTATCTACACGTATTTGTGTTAGGCATAGCTAATACAAGTAATAGGCCTTTTAAATGTGTTTTATTAGTATTATTATTATCACACACATTATTCTGCCTATTCCCTCTGCAGGAAGGCCTGAAGAAGCCAGGCAGGCAAGCACAGTGTGAACCAGGCAGTAGAGCCTCATTTTTTTATTTAAAAGGAGAAAAGACAAGCTGCTCCAAGCAGAGGAAATGACTTATTGCTGGGCTTGGAGATGAGAGATGGGTGAACTATATCTTGCTGCTGGGCTCAGAATTCTCCAGTGCCTACCAGTCAGAATATAAATTCCCTAGATTGTAATATGAGATCCATCATGTGCTGGTCTTCCTCCCACATCCAACCTAATCAGCTGACACTCCCTGAGTGGGAGGGCTGAAAACCCAAATTAACTAACATTGGCTGCACATGCTTTGCTCTTGTGCTTCCAGGCCTGTGATCCCGCTCCCTCCTCTGTGAAGCCTTCCCCAGTGCCCCAGGCGGTCAGTTCTAGGTTCTCCTTTTCCTGTGCTCCATGGGGCACAGGTCAGAGGCTTCAGGCTCACCTCCACCCTTAGTCCTTTCTCCTTTGGATTAAAATTCACTATGTGTAGGAGCTCTGGTAGCATAGTGCCTAAGGCACATGACTGCTATCCAGAAGGGTGGCGGTTCAAATCTACCAGCCACTCCTCGGAAGGAAGGTTGGGCAATCTACTTCCATAGTGGTACTGCCTCGGCAACCCAAGGAGGGGTCACTATGAGTCGGGGCCGAC
>NW_006928239.1:5580-6031 GCF_000298275.1 Orycteropus afer afer
GTTTCCTACACTGTGAATCTCTCTGGAAGCAGACTGCTACTTCTTTCTCTCGTGGAACGGCTGGTGGGCTTGAACCACTGATCTTTCAGTTAGCAGCTGAGCACTTAACAATTATGTCACCAGGGCTCCCTACCACTCTGCCACCAAAAAAAAAAAAAAAAAACTCACTGCTATTGAGTCAGATCCAATTCATAGGGACCCCTCCTTGGGTTTCTGAGGCGGTAGCGTAGTGCCTAAGGCACCTGACTGCTAACCAGAAGGCTGGCTATTCAAACCCACCAGCCACTCCTCGGAAGGAAGGTTGGGCAATCTACTTCCATAGTGATACTGTGATACTGCCTCGGAAACCCAAGGAGGGGTCGCTATGAGTCAGGTCTGACTCAACGGCACATAACAACAACATCACTACAGAAGTAGATTGCCCAATAATTCTTTACCTCTTGCAACAATT
>NW_006928240.1:0-619 GCF_000298275.1 Orycteropus afer afer
CAGCTCAGGGGGCAGGAGAGTATGGAGGGATGAACACTGGGAAGAGGTAACTATGGGGAGGAAATGGGAGGGGAGCTGTTGCATTGTGGTAAACTTTAGTCAATGACATGAGACAAAGTGTATGTGAACTACTGTATAGAAAGTGATTTTGCTCTGTAAATCTTCACCTAAATCAAAATAAAAGAAAAAAAATTTTAATTTTGAAAAAAAAAAATATTGAAATTCTGCAAAGTATCTTCTCAGATCATAATGCCATCAAATTAGAAATCAACAATAGGAAGATCAACAAAAAAGATGTAAACACATGGATACTGAACAACACCCTGGTTGAGAAACACTGGGTAAGAGAAGAAATCAAAATTGAAATTTGAAAATTCCTTGAATCAAACGAGAATGAAAACACAACATACCAAAATCTTTTTGGGACACAGCAAAAGCAGTGATCAGAGGCCAAGTTTTAGCAATAAATGCACACATTAAAAAAAAAGAGCCAAAATTAACACTGTAAATCAACATCTCCAACAATTAGAGAAAGAACAGCAAGAAAAGACTACAGTACCAGAAGAAAGGAAATAATCAAGGTTCGAGCAGAAATCAATGAAACAGAAAATAGAAGGGC
>NW_006928240.1:2353-3230 GCF_000298275.1 Orycteropus afer afer
CTTCACCAAGGAGGATATTCAAGCAGCCAACAAACACATGAAGAAATGCTCATGATCATTAGCTATTAGAGAGATGCAAATCAAAACAACAATGACGTATCATCTTGCTCCAGCACTAGAAGCAAAATTCAACAAGACAGAAAACAAATACTGGCGAGGTTGTGGAGAGTTTGGGACTCTCATACACTGCTGGCGGGACTGTAAAATGGTACAACCATTGTGGAAAGCAGTATGTCGATTCTTTCAAAAATTTAAATTAGAAATACCATTTGACCCAGCCATTTCATTACTAGGTATATACCCTAAAGAAGGTAGAGCCATGACAAGAACTGATATATGCACACCCATGTTCATTGCAGTACTATTTACAGTAGCCAAAAAATGGAAACAACCTAGGTGTCCATCAACTGAGGAATGGGTAACCAAACTATGGTACATACACACAATGGAATACTATCCAAGGCTAAAGAATAATATACAATCTGCAAAACACCGCATAACATGGATAAACTTGGAGGACATTATTCTGAGTGAAATAAGTCAATCACAAAAGGACAAATATTGTATTAGTCCATTATTGTAAAAGTTAAGGAAAGGCTTATCTATACAAAGAAATTTTCTTTGTTTGTTACCAGATGTGGGAGGGGAGGGGAGAGAAGACTGTTTTATAGATAGAGGTAAGTATTGATTTGGGTGAAGAGAAGGGCAAAGCACCAAATGTGAGTGACCAATATGGCTGCATTGAGTATGAGAAAAACATAGAGGTACGTGGAGGTACAGACAACAAATATGAACACTTTCACACATATAGTACTGTGTTGTCAGTGAAGGCAAACATGGGTATATGGGTGGATAGATGGGTGGACAGGCTAAATGA
>NW_006928240.1:3330-4495 GCF_000298275.1 Orycteropus afer afer
GAGTATGAGAAAAACATAGAGGTACGTGGAGGTACAGACAACAAATATGAACACTTTCACACATATAGTACTGTGTTGTCAGTGAAGGCAAACATGGGTATATGGGTGGATAGATGGGTGGACAGGCTAAATGATTAGGTATGTCTATGAAATGGGGAGTGTATCCAAGAACATATATAAGGTTGGCATACAATGCTCCTATTAAGTTTATGTGAATGATCAGAATTCCCAGGTGTATAGTAGAGCTGACAAGGGGCAAGTTTGTGGTCACAGCTTGGTCACAGCCAGCTACCCAGGGGGACTGAGTAGTTGAACCTGTGGGCTTGGGACCATAGTTGCAGGGGACAACAAGCTCAATTGGCATAACATACTATACAAAACATTGTTTCACCTCCTATTTTGGTGAGTAGTGACTGGGATCTTAAAAGCTAGCAAGCTGTCATCTAGATGCAACAATGGGTATTTCCTTGTCCCAAGCAAAGAAGAATGATGAAAACCAAAAATTCATGGAAACAATTTGTCCTAGCGACTGGTACACCATCCAATCTGCAGCCTATACAATCATTAGACCAGAAGAACTAGGTGGTGCCCGGCTACTACTGTTATCCACTTGGAAGGGGATCTATGTAGGAGATCCTTGATAGAGAGGGAGAACAATGTGGAACAAAACACAAAATCATTTGGAAAAAAAAAAAAAAAAAGGTGGGGACTGTTAGACCTGAGGCACAAAACACAAACCTGAAGGACAGCTGATGCAGCAGAATCTGCCCAGACTCGAAAGTCCCATTTGCTAATGAACTTCCCCTTTAAAAACCCCTCATGCTAATGAAGTGCTGATCTGTGCTAGCAGTTAATTAGACATCACCTTTCTCTCAGTGTCCCCACTTAGGTCCTCTGCAAGATTATTAACCCTACCCTCCCCAGCCAGGCAGCACAACTTTTTGGGGCCCCCTCAGGGACCCATGAACCTCACCCGGGCCCCTGTCTTGGACCCGTATACCTCACCCGGAAGCGCAGAATAAAAACTTCTCTTTAACTCCACTTTTGTGCATCCTCTTCTCCTTGCCGTGACCTTACAGGGACCAGGTTTGCTGGTCTGATAGAGCCTGGTGGAACCACTGAGTCTATGGCCCCTAGCTGCCCTTCAGGTCTGGAATTGAACCCA
>NW_006928240.1:6335-6898 GCF_000298275.1 Orycteropus afer afer
AGACAATGGTCCTATAAGTTTATGTGAATGATCAGAGTTCCCAGGTGTATAGTAGAGCTGACAAGGGGCAAGGTTGTGGTCACTGCTTGGTCACAACCAGCTACTCAGAGGGACTGAGTAGTTGAACCTGTAGGCTTGGGACCATAGTCGCAGGGGTCATCAAGCTCAATTGGCATAATATACTATACAAAACATTGTTCCACCTCCTACTTTGGCAAGTAGCGACTGGGATATTAACAGCTAGCAAGCTGTCATCTAGATGCAACAATGGGTCTCTCCTTGTCCAGAGCAAAGAAGAATGAAGAAAATGAAAATTCATGGAAACAATTAGTCCTAGCGATTGGTACACCATCCGATCTGCAGCCTATATGACTATGAGACCAGAAGAATTAGATGGGGCCAGGCTACCACTTTCATCCACTTGGAAGGGGATCTATGTAGGATGTCCTTGATAGAGAGGGAGAACAATGTGGAACAAACTCAAAATCATTTGGAGAAAAATAAAAGGGGGGTGGGGGACCAGGTTTGCTGGTCCGATAGAGCCTGGTGGAACCACTGAGACT
>NW_006928241.1:0-463 GCF_000298275.1 Orycteropus afer afer
ACATCAGCAAATGGAATTCTTGAAACCTTTACCTTATCCACAGGACTAAGGCTGGGTTTACTAAGATGATGCAGCTCTTTCTCAGTCCTATTTTGAGAGCCTTCTAACCTAACTGGACTATTCATAAAGTTGCACGGTAACATATCAAACAGTGTTTCTTTGCTATTCATAAGTTTTTCCCTGGCTAATTCTTTGAGAAGTGGATGGCCTCTTCCTTCTTCTTAGTCTGTCTCAGTCTGTCAGCTCACCTGATACCTGTGTACCATGTGCATCCTTCTGGTTTTGAAATACCAGTGGCTCAGTCTCAAAACTCACATCAACACGTCACCACATTAGGACAAACCAACAGACAAGTTTGTCTCCCTGTTGGGAACCTCTCCTACCACCCTTACTTGTGTCCCTGCAGCTGACTCCTCCTCTGTCTGGGTTCCTGGCCCTTTTAATCTGCTTTCTCCCACTCTAC
>NW_006928241.1:1424-3206 GCF_000298275.1 Orycteropus afer afer
CAGGGAGGCCCACTGCAGAAAGCTGCACTCCAGCATACACCTGGGCTCCCTGCTAGGCTGCTCACAACTTCCCCTTCTCATCCCCCCATTCTGTTTTTAATAGTTTCTTCCTTCAGTCAAAACCACCAGCTTCCTGGGCACTAACAAGGCCTGTTAACTCCATGCAGGGCTCTCCAGAGATGCCAGATTGAGCTTTATGAGAGACCAGGAAGCATGTCTGCACTGTACCCTCTCCACTCATCATTGTGACCATGAGTCTCTAGGTCAGCACTATCTGCTGAGATGATGGCTGCCAGAAATGCCCACTCCACCCCACTTCTCATGAGTGCAGTGTTCCTCCTCTACCAAATGAGCTGGAGAAATAAGATACCAGATTTCCCCTATAGGTATCTTGAGGCACACAGAAATCCCCCTACTCTGACAATCATTGAGGTCTCACAATAATACAACACTAGGTCATTGAGGGCCTTCAGGAGGCAAGCCCTCTGCCAGACACTTGGGCATGACTACATGAGATTCTACAACAGGGTCCAGGCATGATGAAGCATCATCCCATTTCACAGATGAGGCAATCAAGGATTTGTGGAGAGGGTAAACTTCCTGTTGACTCTGCTTAAAGGAGCTTTCAAACCCTCAGCTGATGTTTTCCCAACCAAGGAATCCACATTTAGGCACGAATGGGGGTCTTCAAACTTGTTCAATGTTGAGGAATTGAGCAAGAAGTTTACGATGAAAAGTGAAAGACACTGTGACTACTTCATGAATTGCTGCTGCAATCTCCTTATATGTTTCACCCTGAGATCCCAGACAAGTCAGCAACTACCATATTAAGTCTACCCTGTTTTGTTCTTGTTTTTTTCAGGGAAAAATAGTATTCTTTCAGGATGTCTGGATTCTGTATGTAAACACAAATGTCTAGGAACTTAAATGTGATTGACATGATAGATAATGTAATAAAAATAAACTTTACCAACACACAAAGAAAGAAAGAGAGACAGAAAGAGAAAAGAAATAAAAGGGAGAGGGGAGAAATAAAGAGAGAGAGAAGGAAAGAAAGAAAAGAAAAATACCTCCAAACATTGTTCAAATTCTAAAAAACTTCTGGAACCCTTGAACCCTAGCCATAAATTCCTCCCAAAAACTAGACTTTGTGCCAAGAGTCTTTAGTCTGGATGACTTTGCACTTCCTCACCAAGCCATCTTGGATCCACATTAGGAATCCCTCATCCCTACTTCATAGCTGATACTAGACCCATGAGGAAGATTGTGTCACAGATGGCCTCACTGATTCACATGGTTATCCTACTTCCCAGACCCTAACTGATACCCCAAGACACCTAGGCCCCAGTCAGCCTTGCCATCAGATGGTGTGAGGATCAAGACTTAATAGCAGTGGAGTTCCAGTAAGATGGCAGAAGAGGGAGAAAGACTGCACAGACCATCTTCAACAAAGAAAAGGGTAACCAATTAACACAGATACAGAAGATAATCCTGGACCTCTGAGCCTTGTAGGGAAGGATATGGAAACAGACTAAACTCTAACTAGCAGAAGAATTTGCATGAAAATACCAAAAAAGGAAACATATGGAGCTGCGGTCTGGCAGTGATCCTCACGACAGACATCTTGGATATTTCCAAGTGGTGGTAGAACCTAAGAATTAATCTAAAAATCAGCTTGTTAGCCAGAGACTGCACTGAGGACTGCTCTGGAGGCTGGGGAATAAAAGGGATAGCAGCGGACAGGAAATTGAGCTGAGCTGTGGACTTTTGCCTATCTGGAGG
>NW_006928241.1:5441-6348 GCF_000298275.1 Orycteropus afer afer
AAATCACAGGATAACCTCAAAGAAAAATGATAAACCTTCACATCACAATAAAAAAGAGGGCAAGCACAAATATTCAGCAAATACTAAAACAATAGCAACAACAGAAATGATAACATGATTCATAAACATAATGAGCTTGGCACAGAAAATAATATGGAACGAAGAATCAGAGACACCATGAAAAAACACATTAAAAAAATGACAACAACCAATTCATACTTGTTGATAACAACACTGAATTTTAATGGATTAAATGCACCAGTCAGGAGACAGAGAGTTACAGATTGGATAAGAAAACAAAACCCATCAGTATGCTGTCTACAAGAGACACACCTTAGAGAAAAAGACAAAAATAGACTAAACAGCAAAGGTTGGAAAAAGATATATCAAGCAAATTGGCAACCAAAAAAGAGGAGGAGTTGCAATATTAATTTCTGATCAAATTGACTTTAAGACAAGAACCACCGTACAAGACAAGGAAGGACATTATATAATGATTAAAGTATCAGTTGAACAAGAAGCTATAACCATAATAAATATCTATGGATCCAATGAAAGAGCCCAATATACATAAATCAGACTTTAAAAGAGTTGAAAATGCAAATAGATGACTCCACAATCATAGTGGGAGACTTTAATACACCACTTTGAATGAAAGATAAAACAACTAGAGAGAAACTAAACAAAGATGCAGAAGAGCTAAACAATACAATCCACCAATTGACCTTATAGACATTTACAGAGCACTTCACCCAACAACAGCACAATATACATTCTTTCCAGTGTACATGGAACATTTTTCATGATAGGCTATATGTTAGGCCATAAAGCAAGGCTTAATAAATTTAAAGACATTGAAATACTGCAAAGCATCTTCTCAGATCATAATGCTATCAAATTAGAAATC
>NW_006928242.1:0-6147 GCF_000298275.1 Orycteropus afer afer
TATTGATTTGGGTGAAGAGAAGGGCAATGTACCAAATGTGAGTGACCGATATGGCATCATTGAGGATGACAAAGACATAGAGAAGTACCTGGGAGGTACAGACAAGAAATATGAACCATTTGCACATACAGTACTGCATTGTCAGTGAAGGCTAACATGGGTATATGGGTGGACAGGCTGAATGACTAGGTATGTCTATGAAATGGGGAGTGTATCCAAGAACATGTATAGGCTTGGTAGACAATGGTCCTATAAGTTTATGTGAATGATCAGAATTCCCAGGTGTATAGTAGAATCGACAAGGGGCAAGGTTGTAGTCACTGCTTGGTCACAGCCAGCTACCCAGAGGGACCGAGTAGTTGAACCTTTGGGCTTGGGACCATAGTCACAGAGGACATCAAGCTCAATTGGCATAACATACTATACAAAACATTGTTCCACCTCCAACTTTGGAGAGTAGAGACTGAGATCTTAAAAGCTAGCTAGCTGCCATCTAGATGCAACGATGGGTCTCTCCTTGTCCAGAGCAAAGAAGAATGAAGAAAACCAAAATTCATGGAAACAATTAGTCCTAGCAACTGGTATACCATCCAATCTACAGCCTATATGACTATGAGACCAGATGAACTAGATGGTGCCCAGCTACCACTGTCATTCACTTGGAAGGGGATCTACGTAGGAGACCCTTGATAGATTGGGAGAACAATTTGGAACAAAACTCAAAATCATTTGGAGGGAAAAATTAGAGGGGGGGGGCAGGTTTGTTGGTCCTATAGAGCCTGGTGGAACCACTGAGACTATGGCCCCTAACTGCCCTTCAGGTCTGGAATTGAACCCACACCTGTGGTTTCTAGCCAAACAAAAGAGCAGTATATGAGTTGAACATTTACCTCAAGTACATATTCTCCTTGGAGAGAACAATCATGGGAGAAAGAAGGGTTGCTTATGCACAGGGAGACAGCTCAGGGGGCAGGAGAGTATGGAGGGATGGACACTGGGAAGAGGTAACTATGGGGAGGAAGTGGGAGGGGAGCTGTTGCATTGTGGTAAACTGTGGTCAATGTCATGAGACAAAGTATATGTGAACTGCTGTATGTAAAGTGAATTTGCTTTGTAAATCTTCACCCAAATCACAACAAAGAAATAAATAATACTAAAAATAATAATAAAAATAAGTGAGAATGGCTAGACTTTCCCTTTCACACTTTGGTCATGTTAACAGAAGGAATCTGTTTTTGGAGAAAGACCTCATGCTTGGCAAAGTAGAGGGTCAGTGAAAAATTATAAGACCCTCAATGAGAAAGATTGACAGAGAGGCTGCAACAATGGGCTCAAACATAGCAAAGATTGTGAGGATGGTGTAGTATCAGGCAATGTTTCATTCTGTTCCACATGGAGTTGCTGTGAATTGGAACCAACTCAACACCAGCTAACAACAATCCTCAATCATCTGTTTGGTCCCAATATAATCAATCACAAGTGTCCTTTGAGCAAGAAAGAGAGAGGCAGAAGAGTCAATCAGAGGCAGAGGAGAAGATATAAGGAAGGAAGCAAAGTAGAGTGATGCAGTGCAAAGACTCAATCTACCATCACTAGCTTTGAAGACAGAAGGGGTTTGTGATGAAAAAAAATATGATCAGCCTCTAGAATCTAGAAAAGACAAAGATCCTCAAAAAAATGAAGCTACCTGGCAACTTGATTTTAGTGTACTGAGGCTACTGAGGCCTACATCAAACTCTGAACCATATAATTATAAAATAATAAATGAGTGTTGTTTTTAGCCACTAAATTTGTAGTAATTTGTTACAGTCAGCAATTGAAAGCTAAAAACAAGTGAATAGATTTTAGGGAGATAATTTTTATCTTTAATCTTTTTAAAAGCTTTTTTTGCTATGCCCACAGAGGTCCACCCAAGAAATAAGGTCTGAGGTGTGAAGTGTACAATTGAAAATCAGGGAAGCTGGTCAAAATATTCATCGTGACAGAACATATTATGATGGGATAGGATAGCCAGAGATATGCAAAATTAGATGTATACTGATTCAAATATCAGTATTGGTATGACTGCTAACCAGAAGGCTGGTGGTTCAAACCCACCAGCCACTCCTCGGAAGGAAGACTGAGCAATCTACTTCCGTAGTGATACTGCCTCAGAAACCCAAGGAGGGGTCACTATGAGTTGGGTCTGGCTCCACGGCACATAACTACAACAACATTGGTATTGTTTGATGTCAAATTGATTAAGACTCATAGCAACCCTTTGTGACAGAATAGAACTGCCCCAAAAAGTTTTGTTGGCTATAATATTTATGTAAATAGATCTCCAGGTCATTCCCCCATAGAATCACTGGGGCAGAGGTCAAGGTTTGAACTGCTAACATTTTTAGTAGCAGCAAAGTAGTTAACCATCACACCACTTGGGCTCCTTTAAATGTCAGTGGGATCACACAGTCGTGAAATTAAATCAGTTTGAAAAGTGTGAGGCAAAACTGTGTAGTGATTAAGGAGTAGGTCCTCACATAGTTAACCTGGATTCATTTCTCTGTTCTGCTGCTCATTAATTTTGTGACTTTGGAAAAATTTCTTCAACTCTCTGAACCAGTTTTCTCATTTTTTTTAAAAATGTAATGGAATTTAATTAATTTTTAGAATTTTTGTTAGGATTAAATGAGATGATATATGGCAAGCACATAGAAAAGTGTCTGAAACTCAGCAGTGATCTATTTAAATGTCAGGTTGTTATTTAAATGACAGTTAATCTGGTCACTGGGAAGAAAAGGCATTGGGGAGAATAGGTTCTGGTTAGCCTTAGGCTCTAGGCCACCAGAGCTCACAATGGGGAGACTATCAGGAAAGAAAAGACAAATTTTGCTCTATCTTCTCCTATGTATAATATCCCTTGAAATGGAAATAAAATACTTCTATATTAGAAAGTATATATATGTTTTTTTAATAAAAATATCGTTAATTCTTACTGACTTTACAATGTGAACCAGTTGCAGTTCTAATTATTGTGCAAAGATTATCTAATTTTATCAATACTACAAAATGGCCTCAGAACTATTTTCTCTCATTAATAGAAAAGAAACTAAAATTCAAAATTAACTAACTTTCTTGAAACTATACAGGTAAAAGGAAGCATTGATGAAAGTCAAACCCAATGAATCCTAATTTCTGATCCCTCAATGTTAAGCAGAAGTCTGTATTTCTGAATTTCAGTGCTTGTTAAAGTATAGGTTAATAGGCCTTGTTCTCTTTAATTTCTCAGAGTATGGCCACAATTTCTAGTATAATTGTGTTAATTATGGATAATTTGAAAATTCATTTTTATATTACTAATAAATATCTTGTTTCTGGGACACTAGAATATAGAAAATAAGAAAGTCCACCTTAGAAACCTGAGATTAAACAGGATGAAAATTTGGGAGTCAGTTCTCCAGTGTGACTCCTCTCTGAGTTCAATAGTGTTTGGATAGAACAGTCAACAGATTGCTTCTTAGATGTTAAAGTTTGTAATCCTGTATTCCTGGCTTAGGGCTCTAGGTCATATTCAGTTAAATGCAATTCTTCTTGTTTCTGACTTGAGACATATGTTTTGTTTTATTACTACAAAATTGCTCTTGAAAATGGCATTACTACAGTATTCTAGAAACATTTCTTTAAAATTCAGTTTGGCCTGATAAATTTACCCTAGCATCACTAATGAAATTTCTTATCTCTCTAGAGAAATTCAAAATCTTATAATGCTTTCCATTACACTGAGCTGAAAAATCTGAGTGTGCACACACCTTGCATGAATGAATTATCCACTCTGTAAGTAAATGCTCAGGAAGACCAAATAAATGTGAAAGAGAAAATATTGATGGATCATATTAATTTCATTTTGATTCAACTGACAGATTGAGCTATAAATTACAAGATTTGGACACATATGCAAGCACTTACTTTCATGATTGATTAAGCAGATAAACATTTTCTGATTGTTTAAGCAACAAATTATTTACTTTTATTTTACTTTTATGGCATCCTTAGTTGGATATTTGACTAAGTTCTGTTATTTTACCTATAGATCCACAACAAAATTTTCTGGTAGGTCTGCATATCCAAAAAAAAAAAAAAAAATATTTTAAAAACACCAAGTCAAAGGTTTTTTTTTTTTTTTGAGAGATGTTCAATATTTAAAAAGTAATTAAAACTAGTACAGTTTTTCTTCTTGATTTTATATGCAATTTTTCCTTTAGATTATCACCCTTTGGGATAATCAGGCTATCTCATAATGATTTTCCCTTGACAGCCTTCAAGATCTTTCATATTATAAACATCAAAATAAACTTAGAATTTGCAATTCTGCTTCCCTAATTTGTTCCTCATAAAGAATTCCATTTTTTCCTCTTCAGATATAGAGATTATCATTAGGGTTTTTTTTTTAATAGTTTAAATGAAGTGTAAATACATATAGAATGTACACAGAACACACGTATTCAGGTTAATAAATTCTCACAATGTCAGTAACTTTTCACATCCATGTAATGAGCACCCAAAACACAAATAGAAATTTAGAAGCACCCCAGAACTATTTTTTTCCTCTTCCAGATACCCATGCCAAATGATATCAATAATCTTCTGAAATTTAATATAAAAATATTTTTGTCAGATTATAAGTATTATTTAAATAGATTCATATAGTATATCCTTCATGCTCAAGAAGATCATGAAGTGGTTTCTACCAGGAATGCAGTAATTGTATCTAGAAAAGGAGAAGCTGTGTGTAAACATAAAGTAACCCCTAAAGCTGACAACATTCTCCACAATAGAATTATAGAGTTACCAAATTAAATGCAATATAATTGTCTCTGTAGTAAGAGGATATTTGGTAATACAATTAGTATCTCATTACACAAAAGAGATAAGAGGAGAGGGAGATTGATGTGAACTGATTATTAGAGAAGATTTTATAGAATAAGTTTATCAACATTTACTTTTCTTCATGTTTTCCTTCCATAAAAATCATTTATAATGAGATTAATAGCATTCATTAACTTTCAAATGTGTTACATAACTGAGAAAGAAGCTATGCAACTTTATAATATGTATAGTTTTTAAAATTGCCTTTTTAGACCCTCTAGGTATTGAGACAGTTCCAGAATATGTTATTCTGGAAATTAGGGGGAAAAAAAAATCACAGCACTGAC
The DNA here is from genome assembly GCF_000298275.1 of Orycteropus afer afer. Lineage (NCBI taxonomy): Eukaryota > Metazoa > Chordata > Mammalia > Tubulidentata > Orycteropodidae > Orycteropus > Orycteropus afer. The sequence continues at coordinate 5,193 of NW_006928242.1, forward strand.
ATTGTAAATGACTTTCATATGGTAAAAAACTTAATAATCCTCTTAGATCGAGTTTATAGTTCACATTGCAAAATATTTTCAAGGATATGACCGAGTTAACCTTGGCACTCAAGGACTTTTTTTTGTTGTTGTTTATTTTCTGTTTTTATTTTTCCTTCTACTCCCCTATTATACTTGTAGTTCAAACAATGAGTTTCAGAGCAACACGATAGTGTACATATCCTCAATTTAATGCATTTACAAGTCATTACTAATAGTTATTTTTTCCTGTTTTGAAATTGTTGAAATAACCCCAAAAGCCAAGAGGTTATAAAGATCATTTACTTTTCTATGTCTCAATTTCTCTGATTATAAGGTGAGAACAGTGTGTCCCATCTACTTTGATCTTTGGGATTTTAAGATTTAATGAGTTCAAAAAGTTTCTAAGGACTTTACAAGAAAGTGAGTATATAAATAGGATTAATGACATGTCTGCTAGACAATGAGAAATGTGTGAAACAATGTTTCAAAATATCAAAAGTCAACATATAAACTTTTATCAGCTTTTAGCACTAACCACTAAGAAGATCAAAGACCTTCCTCTTTTGTGTAATAATCTCTAGATGCTATTTAGCTCAAAATTTTAAAAGGATATTCCCAAACTGTAGAAGAAAGGTTGAAATATTAAGAAAAAATAGGAAAGTTTAATATGGACCTATAGAAATAATATCACAGAGCATGGCAAATAATGCTTAAAGTGTACCAATGCCTCTGAAACAAGAAGAAAATGGCATAGACTCATCTGATATCTATAAAAGCTGGTGTCATGTTATAGGTGGGGAAACTGGCTAGAGAAATACTGAAAGGTTGTCTTCTGTCTGAGGGTGTTATCTTCATTTGGAAAAGGATGGTTGCACAACTTAAAGAGTTAATGTTACTGAAGTATACATGAAGAAATTAAAATAGTTTAAATAGT
>NW_006928243.1:0-660 GCF_000298275.1 Orycteropus afer afer
GCCCAATCTTCCTTCTGAGGAGAGGCTGGTGGGTTTGAACTGCCAGCCTTCTGGTTAGCAGTCAAATGCCTTAGGCACTATGCCACCAGAGCTCCTGTCTCACATTTCAGGAGGCTAGAAGTCCAAATTGAGGGCACCAGCTCCAGGGAAAGGATTTTTCTCTCTGTGGGCTCTTTCGGAAGGTCCTTGTCTCCTTTCAACACCTGTGGGTCCAGTGTTCCTTGGAGATTTCCATGTGTCTTGACATCAATCTTCTCCTGGGACTAGGAGGTTCTCAGTGCAGGGACCCTAGGCCCTAAGAACTCGCTTGACTCCCAGCTCTTCTTTTTTGTAGTGGTACGGAGGTCCCTCCTTATCTGCCTCATTCTCTCTCTTTTTATCTCTTGTAAGATAAAAAGCCACCACTAATCGGTCAATTTGTCATACTGTGGTGGCTTGTGTGTTGCTGTGATGCTGGAGGCTATGACACTGATATTTCAAATACCAGCAGGGTCACCCATAGTGGACAGGTTTCAGCAGAGCTTCCAGACTAAGACGGACTTGGAAGAAGGGAGGGGACATCCACTATCAAAGAATTGGCCAATGAAAACCTTATGAATAGTAGTGAAACACTGTCTGATATATTACTGGAAAACTTTATGAATAGCCCTGAAACATTGT
>NW_006928243.1:850-2992 GCF_000298275.1 Orycteropus afer afer
CTTCCGAGGAGTGGCTGGTGGGTTTGAACTGCCAGCCTTCTGGTTAGCAGTCAAGTGCCTTAGGCACTATGCTACCAGAGCTCCTCAAAGTGAAGTCAACTTTAATGATGTGGATGGAGTAAAGCTTTTGAAACCTCTACTTGCTGATGTGACATGACTCAAAATGGGAAGAAAGTTGCAAACATCTATTAACAATAGAATGTGGAATGTATGAAATAGGAATCTAGGAAAATTGGAAGTGGTCAAAAATAAAATGGAATGCATAAAGATTGATATCTTTGGCATTAGTGAGCTGAAATGGACTGGTTTTGGCCATTTTGAATCAGACAACAATATGATTCTACTATGCAAGGAATGACAAATTGAAGAGGAATAATGTGACATTCATCATCACAAAGAATGTTTTAAGGTCTATCCTGAAGTACAATGCTGTTGGTGATAGGAAAATATTCATACACCTACAAGGAAGACCAGTTAATACTACTGTTGTTCAAGTTTGCACACCAACCACCAAAGCCAAAGACAAGAAAATTGAAGGTTTTTTACCAACTTCTGCAATCTGAAATTGACTAAATATGCAATAAAGATGTGTGGATTACTACTGGTGATTGCAATGCAAAAGCTGGTGTTCTGATTACCAGTGCTGCTTGGACAAGAATATGCCACAAATGGGATAACTTACAATTTGGAGGCTTTAAGTCTGAGTTGAAAGTGCTAGGCTCTAGGGGCTGGATGAAAGCCCCTCAACCTTGGGTTTCAGGTCTGCCTCCTGCTCCCAACCCACTGGAGCTAGAGGCTTTTCTTCACTCAGCTGCTGGCTGCTGAGGCTGACAATCCCAAGGTCGACAAGTAACAAGGCACAGTCCCTATATTACCAAATCACATGGCAGGCCATTAATTCAGGACCATTGAAAATCCCAAGATTTGCAAAAGATGGCAGGCTGCTGAACAATGACTCAGCTACATGCAGGGTTCACTTGTGCCATAGGCTAGAAACCATTCCCAAAGATGCTTCTTATATACAGGAAGCAGACCACATCCCTAAAGCAGGTACTTACCCAGATTTGCCCAGTGAAACAGGTCATCTGATGCCTTGACTGCTGCTTCCATTGGGTTGATTGTGGAACCAAGTAATATGAAATCTCTAACAACTTCAATCTTTTCTCCATTTATTGTGATGCTGCTTATTGGTCCAGTTGTGAAGATTTTCATTTTCTTTATGTTGTGATGTAATCCATACTGCAGACTGAAGTCTTTAATCTTCATCAGTAAGTGTTTCAAGTCATCCTCACATTCAGCAAGCAAAATTGTGTCATCTGCGTATCGCAGGTTGTTAATGAATCTTCCCCCAGTCCTACTTCCATGTTCTTCTTCATATAGTCCAGCTTCTCGGATTATTTGTTCAGCATACAGATTGAATAAGTATGGTGAAAGGATACAACTCTGACCCACTCCCTTCTTGATTTTAAACCATTCAGTATCTCCATGTTCTACTCAAATGACAGCCTCCTGGTCTACTATGTACAGGTTCCTCATTGAGTACAATTAAGTGTTCTGGAAATCCCGTTCTTCTCAATGTTATCCATATTTGTTATGATCCACACAATTGAATGCTTTTGCATAGTCAGTAAAACACAAGTAAACATCTTTCTGGTATTCTTTGCTTTCAGCCAAGATCTATCTGACATCAACAATGATATCCCTCATTCCATGTCCTCTTCTGAATCCAGCTTGCATTTCTGGAAGTTCTCTGTCAATGTATCACTGCAACCGTTTTTGAATTATCTTCAGCAAGATTTTATTTGCATGTGGAAGGTTGGGAAATCTACTTCCATAGTAATACTGACTTGGAAACCCAAGGAGGGTTTGCTATGAGTCAGATCTGACTCCACGGCAGTGGGGGGTATTAATGATATTCTTCAGTAATTTCCACATTATGTGGGATCACCTTTCTTTGGAATGGGTACAGACATGGATCTTTTTCAGTCAGTTGGTGTGTTAGATTGAGTTCTCTAGAGAAACACAAAAACCAGCAAAGTGTATATATATATTTAGAGAGAGAGAGAGAGAGAGAGAGAAATTTATCTTAGGAAAATGGCTCACAAACGTATAGAAGCCGAAAGTCCAAGTCTCTGGAGGAAA
>NW_006928243.1:4658-5331 GCF_000298275.1 Orycteropus afer afer
CACTCAGAACACAGTCATCTGATCCCATCATGGGAACAACCACACAGAACTGGGGTCCAGCCAAGTTGACACACAGCTCCAACTATCACAGTTGGCCAGGTACCTGTCTTCCAAATTTCTTGGCATAGACAAGTGAGTGCCTCCAGCATGGCCTCTGTTTGTTGAAACATCTCAGTGGGTAGTCCATCAGTTCTAATTGTTCTTTGACAATTCCTTCAGTGCAGCTTCAACTTCTTCCTACAATGCCATTGGTTCTTGATCATATGCCACCTCCTGAAATGGATGAACATCGACCAATTCTTTTTGGTACAGTGACTCTCTGTATTCCTTCCATCTTCTTTCAATGTTTCCTGCATCGTTCAGTATTTTGTCCATAGAATCTTTCAATATTACAACGCTAGCCTTGAAATTTTTCTTCAGTTCTTTCAGCTTGAGAAATTCCAAGTGTGTTCTTCCCTTTTGGTTTTCTAATTCCAGGCCTTTGCACATTTCATTATAATTGACTTTGTGTTCTCAAGCTGCTCTTTGAAATCTTCTGTTCAGCTCTTTTATCTTGTCATTTTTTTCCATTTGCTTTAGCTACTGTCTGTTCAAGGGCAAGTTTCAGAGTCTCTTCTGACATCCATTTTGGTCTTTTCATCCTTTCCTGTCTTTTTAATGACCTTTTATTTTC
>NW_006928243.1:7334-8344 GCF_000298275.1 Orycteropus afer afer
GGGTTCATATTTGTTGTCTGTACTGCCCATGTAACTCTCTGTATCTTTCTCATCCTCAATGCTGCCATATTGGTCACTCACATTTGGTACATTGCCCTTCTTTTCACCCAAATGGATGATGTTCTTGATGTTATCCCACAATTCCTCTGGTTTTCTGGTCCAATGCATCAAATCTATTATTTAGATGGCCTCTAAATTCAGGAGGAATATAATCAAGGTCATATTTTGGCTCTCATAGACTTATTTCAATTGTCTTCAGCTTCAACTTGAACTTGCATATGAGCAACTGATGATGGTCTGTTCCATAGTCGGCTCCTGGCCTTGTTTTGGCTGAAAATACTGAGCTTCTCCATTGCCTCTTTCCACAGATGTAGTCAATCTGATTCCTGTGTGCTCCATCTGGTGAAGTCCATGTGTATAGGCATCATTTGTGTTGTTGAAAAAAGGTATTTGCAATGAATAAGTCATTTTTCTTGCAAAGTCCTTTCATGCGATCGACAGCATTATTTCTATCATCAAGGCCATATTTTCCAACTACTGGTGATTCTTCTTTGTTTCCAACTTTTGCATTCCAATCACCAATGATAATCAGCACATCTTGGTTGCATGTTTGGTCAATTTCAGACTGCAGAAGTTGGTAAAAATCTTCTATTTCCTCATCTTTGGCTTTGGCGGTTGGTGCATAAATGTGAGTTAACAGTAGTATTAAGTGGTCTTCCTTGTAGGCATACGGATATTATCTTATCACTGACAGCATTGCACTTCAGGATAGATCATAATATATTCTTTGTGATGATGAATGCCACACCATTCCTCTTTAATTTGTCATCCCTGGCATAGTAGATCATATGATTGTCTGATTCAAAATGGCCAAAACCAGTCCATTTCAGATCACTAATACCAAGGCTATCGATCTTTATCTGTTCCATCTCATTTTTGACAACTTCCAATTTTCCTAGAGTCATACTTCATACATTCCACGTTCTGATTATTAACAGATGTTTGCAGCT
>NW_006928244.1:0-6160 GCF_000298275.1 Orycteropus afer afer
GTGGGAAGGGAGCTGTTGCATTGTGGTAAATTAAAGTCAATGTCATGAGACAAAGTTTATGTGAACTGCTGTATGGAAAGTGAATTTGCTCTGTAAACTTTCACTGAAATCACAATTAAAAAAAAAAAAAAAATGAAAGAAAAAAAAGGTATAACACCAAGGCATTATTCTGAGGTATCTCTGGGTAAGTTTGAACCTCTAACCTGACAGTTTGCAAGCAAGAGTGTTACCTGTTAACTAACTATGGGACTCCATATTCAAAGGTACACACCACTTACTTAAGGAAGACCACTAATACTGATCCTTTAAGTTACTCTTTCGTTAATGGAGCCAGTACTATTTTTTATGTTTTGAGGAAAACTTCAGCCTTCTGTCACGTGCATCAGTGCTTCAGTTTTTAGTCAGCTCCATTTTCCTCTTCTCCTAGCCTACTATTTATTCAGCTGACTTAGAACAATTTCATGTTGTCACTTTTTTACCCTCTTCCCCTCTTGTCATTCCATTTTCAGGGTAAATGTTATCTTTCATCGTAGATATCAATGGCCATCCAGTTAAGGGAGAACTATAGTATCGCAGCACTCTGTCTACAAGAGGATAAAATCAAAATGGGAACACAATAATAATTTTCATGAAATAAGTAGTAAAGAATATATGAGAGTGTATCATGTACTGTTTGCACTTAGACAAAAGTAGGCAGAAAATGTTAGATGTTGAGCTGGCCATTGAAAATGTGTCAGCCTTGGATAAGTAGAGAAATTGGGAATTTCAAGAGTAGGGCATAGCCTGAGCAAATAAGTGGAAGAGAATATTAATATGCCCCAGGGGAAGTATATTGAGGAGATTGCAGTGGAAAATTTGAAGGATGGAGAAAAGTGAGGACAACCTACCTGAGGCCAGGGAATAATGGTGCACACTGACCATTGACTTATCTAAAATACTTTATCTGCTGATCTGATTGGAAACAGGTCTGGATAATCTGAATTTACATGGTCATGTGCATAGTATTTTTCTCTGGCTAGTACCAATAGATTACAACCTGAGGCTATCAGGAAAAAGGAAGATATGGATAAATGAAATCACCAAATCACTTATCTCAAATAGTATTTCCATCTAAATTTCTTCTGAATCTACTGTGAATATGGACCAAACTTAGTTGATGAGTTTTACCTCCTTTCCCTTCCTTTATCCAGTATCTTGTAGAGTTAGTGTTCAGTGAAATTAAGTAAAAGGTGGTAATTAGAGAAGGAAAAAAAGAAAAACTGAGATTTGACTTGTCTTTTGTCTAAATCATGAGCAGAGTCCTCATAATCTTTACTTGGTTTCTCATATGGGGGTCCATACGCATAATCTAGTACTTGATGGTCCAGAATGCATTAACGTTATAAAGATCAAAGAAGACTATATGAAACCAATACAAGTGGAAGGACTTTTTACTCCTCAAATGGGTGTTCATGAGGTAAAGATTCCGGCAGCTTCTCTCTATCCACAGAGCCGGCAAACCCACTTCTGGGGGGAAGAGCCAGTGCCAAGTTCTTATAAGGAAGATGTGTATCACTTAGTATGGGTGCCCAGGTTTTATTTCGTTCTCCTCCTTTCTTTGTGACTCTCTGTGTACTCCACAGCAAAAGGCCCTCATTAAGTTTAATTATTGTGACTGTTGGTAATAATACTACTGTGTCAGTACAGTCCTTGCAGGAGTCAGAATTCACTCAGATGGTTTAAAAAAGAGACTTTAATGAAAGAAATCCTTATAGAGACAGGAAGGTGTAAGCAAGGTTAAGGGAACAACCAATTAGAATGTTTATTTTATACTTAACTGAAAGAAATCTTTTACTTTTATTTAGAGATAGAAGTGAAGAAGCATGAACATCTATGACTGAATGCACTCATGTACAAACAATTACATTATTCCTGCTATATAGTTAGAAGTGACTTTAAGAAACCATAGATTGCAAAATGCTTCTTGATTCATTAAAACTGGTGAAATACAATATTTTGATGTATACGGGTAAGGAATTGCATTGCCTGGATAGTTTACATCTGTCTGTTCCAGCCAACACCATTTCCAGTTGTGGTAGGGTGGTGGGGCTTAGATAGATGGATTCACATCCTGGCTATACCACTGATCTCTCTACCTAGTCTCCCTGTGATGTTGGTGGCAACGATAATGGCATCTACCTCCAAGGTTTATTGAGAAGACTAAGGAGGTCTGGTGGTGTAGTGCCTAAGGTATTTGACTGCTAACCAGGAGGCTGGTGGTTCAAAGCAACCAGCCACACCTCCGAAGGAAGACTGGGCAATCTACTTCTGTAGAGATATAGCCTCGGAAACCCACGGAGAGGTTGCTATGATGCTACGAGTCAGAATTGACTTGACGGCAGTGAGTTGTTTGTTTGTTGTTGTATGTTACCCTTTTAACCATGAAGAACAGCACCGAGCAAAAAGTAAGCACTCAGTAAGTAGTGGTACAGTTGTTAGTTTTTAATACATTTCTTCCACCCTTTTGAATTGTCACCTTATTTCATTTGTTCTTTTCTTGTCTTTTTTTTTTTTTAAATAAAGAACCGAGCTCTGGTAGTATAGTGCCTAAGGCACTTGACTGCTAACCAGAAGGCTGGCAGTTAAAACCCACCAGCCACTCCTAGGAAGGAAGGTTGTGCAATCTACTTCCATAGTGATACCGCCTCAGAAACCCAAAGACCAGTTACTATGAATCGGGTCCAACTCAACAGCATGTAACAACAGCAACAATTTCTCTTACTTCTTAATTTTGCTCTGGAATGGTCTTAGGCTATTTCCAGAGAAGCAATTAATAGTCTTTAAGAATGAGTATTGGTAGCTAGGAGAGAATTAAGCATTTGGCCCTATCTAACTGTATTTCTCTTTGCACAATACATAAAGAAGAAGATGAAGGGTCTCTTGCTCAACGAACTTCTATAACCAAGCCTACCCACACCTAGTGCCTAAATAGCAGGAGAGCTAATTAACAGAGATAATGTATACACACAACAATTAGGGGCATTCGCTGGGCTTCAGGTTTTATCTGACCTTAGCACTTTCCTACTCTGTGACCTTAGACATAAAGTGTCATTTCCTGGAACTTCCATGTCAACATTATAGAACAGAAAATTGCTTTATTATTATGCTAAACTGCCACAGTGTTTGGATATGAAGAGTGAATGGTTAATGAAAATGATTGCACTGTAACGTGCAAAAGAGAAAGTGCTGAAAAATGCTGTTATAGTCAACAGCTTACATAATTTGTGCTGTTATTAGGGACAATTTGTGACTTTTAAAAAGTCTAGTTGGTCCAAATGTCAACTGAGGAAAACATTAGTTAAAGTATCCTGGAGTAATGAATGATGTAAAGAAGAAAGAAGTCCAAAGAGATTTGAAAATTTCTGTTTTAATTCACTATTTTAAAATGTACCTGATTGTGTCCTGTATTTGGTACATATCTCCTGTAGCTCTGCAGGCACCTCCTCTGCTCACTTCTCAATGCATCTGCCAGAGAAAAGGAAACATTCTCCTCAAAAATACATTTCCAGGAAAAGTACGTTATATTCTTCCATCCTTTCACCCTGGTCTCTGAAACCGATTTGGACAAAAGAGTGTTTGAAAACTTTGGGAAATATCACAAGAGTTGAGAAGAAAGTCTGAAAATATAAGACCGGAAAGCATAGTTTGGAAGCAAATGTTAAGTAGAAGATGACGGGAAATTACCCGAGAGCCTTTTGTGATGAATTTATGATTTCCACAAATTTTTCAACCTGTGGAACATGAGAAGATTAGTTAAATCCTTTCAAATTCACAAGATTGAGGAGGATGCTATTTATTTATGCAACACAAATGTATTGAGTGCTAAAGGTATGCCAAGCCTCAACGATACACAGGTGAATAATATGTGATCCCAATCTTTTGTGTTGTCTATAGTGTCTCAATAATTTATTCAAAGTGCTCAGGCCAAAAAAGAAACACCTAACAGTTTAATTTATTAAGTAGTTAGGTCCAAACAATAAGTATTTATGAAATGGAAAGAAAAAACAATATTTTAATTTCATTTTTAAATCACCACAATTACTTACTAATGGGTGAGCACCTCTAATGGACACTGAACACCTTGTCAGAGCATGTATTGGATACTGTCATATTCCTTTCCTGTTCAACAGTAATTTTTGCACAGAATTTGCCTTTTATCATAGTGACTGGTAAAATTCCAGTTTTGTAAAAATATGGCATCGTTGGAAAGAATATAGCACTAATATAGAAAACTAAGAAATACCTTGAGTTAATAGTGTACAGTGTGGAACAGATAAATATTGCTATGTTTATCTTTAAAACTAAAAGTATCTCGTGGTATGTAGTGAGTTCATTATAACACCTCAGGGGACGTTGGCACAGTTTTGGAACTGTGGCTCTAGATAATGCCACTCAAAAATGTGGTTTTCTGATGGTTTGGGTCCCCAAATTGCTTATCCACAATGAGACAATTGAATAATTTTATACAAATCTTGAATAATTTTCAATGATTTGTCATATTATGTTTGATTAGGGCTTGAATTTTGTATGCCTCTTTTCCATTTACCTAGTAATTCATTTTTATTGTATTTTACAGATATAGAGTCTTCAATTGATTAAAATTAAAAAAAAAAAAAAGAAGAAGAAGAATGTACACTTCACCACAGATTGTTTGACAAGCACTATTCCAGGAGGTTCATAGTCTAATGAGAAAGCCAGACATAAAAACAGATTAAAAAAAAAAATGAAAATTGTAAAAAATGTTACATTATCAGTAAATTATCACAGCTAAACTCAAAAGTTGAAGGTAAATCCTTCAAAATGCCTAGTTAATGGGAAACTGCTAATTAGTTTCTGCAAGATCTTAGAATATGTGTTTAACCAAAATATACTTTTATAAATAGGATTACCATAGATTAAACATCAGTTTTATTGCACAAAATGACTTAAAGTTATACAAGTCTGCTCTCTGGTGGCATAGTGCCTAAGGCATTTCACTGCTAACTAGGAGGCTGGTGGATCAAACCCACCAGTTACTCCTCCGAAGGAAGATTGGGCAATCTACTTCCCTCCCGGGAAACCCAAGGAGGGGTCGCTATGAGTTCGCTCGAACGGACTTGAAGGCAGTGAGTTTGGTTTTTTGTTTTTGCTTTTTTAGTCTGCTTTCTGTTGGCATAGTGCCTAAGGCATTTGCTAACCAGAAGGCTGGCAGTTCAAACCCACCAGCCACTCTTCAAAAGGAAGGTTGGGCAATCTACTTCCATAGAGATACCCCTTAGGAAACCCAAGGGAGGGGTCGCTATGAGTGGAATGGACTGGACGGCAGTGAGGTTGTTTTTTGTTCTTTTTTTAAGTCTGCTTTCTAACGTCTATGTAGAAAAGTTTGTTTTCTGTCTTCCCTTCCCTTCCCTTTCTTTTCTTCTTTTTTTCTACTCACATAATGTTCTGGACAGAAACTCAGTCCCTGATGGTGTTCAGGTTCTGTGTTTCCACTTTTGAGTGCTAAAGGTGTATCCTACTCTATCTTTAAATGCCACTTGAGTAAGTGATTACTATAGTAATTATTTAATAAATGGTTTTTGTTTAGAATATGGAGAATAGACTGTTTTGAATGAGCTCCAAAGAGTGTAAAAATGAAGGAAAAGGAAAACAAAAACACTGTTCAAAGTGCTGTAGCAAAATTATTTCTTACTACATTTGCTAATTGAAGCATTATAGCTAGGGAAGCTGTTATAAATTAGAAACGTTCACAGAATTTAGAGCTCTCTTTTGCCAAAAGGAATTACCCAGAAAGTATAATTAATTTATCCTCTGGGCTTCTGGTGATTCATTCACTTCCCATCTTGTCTCTTGTTGACCAGTGATGTGCAGTGAGGCAGAGAAATGTTGAGTAAAATACTAAACGCTTCATACTGTTGAGTAGATTTTTTTTTTTTTAAGATAAAATATGCTTAGATTGGTGTAAAGCTCTTTGCTGTAAGTTAAGTGCATTTTTGAGGGGATGTTAAGGGAGCAAGTTGTGCCTCTTCTTCTTTGCGGGCACCATGGAGCTTTGGCTCTGATTCTCAGAAAGGGATGCTATTAAGTCATGACTCCTACAAGTGAGGTCTATAAAGACTCAACATATTAGACAAAAAAAAAA
>NW_006928245.1:0-604 GCF_000298275.1 Orycteropus afer afer
CCCGACTCATAGCGACCCCTCCTTGGGTTTCCGAGGCAGTATCACTACGGAAGTAGATTGCCCAACCTTCCTTCCAAGGAGTGGCTAGTGGGTTTGAACTGCCAGGCTTCTAGTTAGCAGTCAGATGCCTTAGGCTCTACACCACCAGAGCTCCTATGGTCAGTATGGTGATTCCTTAAAAAGCTGGAATTAGATTCACCATTTGACCCAGCCATCCCATTACTAGGTATATACCCTAAAGAAGTGAGAGCCATAACAAGAACAGATATATGCATACCCACATTCATCACAGCATTATTTACAATAGCAAAATGTTGGAAATAACCTACGTGCACATCAACGGAAGAATGGATAACCAAACTGTGCTACATACACACAATGGAATACTGTGGTACCCTAAAGAATAATGCAGGATCTGCAAAACACCACATAAAGTAGATGAAGTTGGAGAACATTATGCTGAGTGAAATAAGTCAACCACAGAAGGACAAATATTGTATTAGTCCGTTATTGTAAAAAGCCAGGGATATATGGAAAGAAACTTTCTTTGTTGGTTACCAGGGGTGGAAGGGGAGGGGAGAGAACACTGAAAAAAAGAAAGAAA
>NW_006928245.1:1194-2064 GCF_000298275.1 Orycteropus afer afer
TATATAATGATTAAAGGATCAACTGAACAAGAGGACATAACAATAATAAATAACTATGCACCCAATGAAAAAGCCCCAAAATACATAAATCAGACGAACAGAATTGAAAAGACAAATAGATAACTCCACAGTCATAGTAGGAGACTTTAATATACTGCTTTCAATCAAAGACAGAACAACTGGAGTAACTCAACAAAGACACAGAAGAACTAAACAATACAATCCACCCACTTGACCTTATAGACATTTACAGAGCACTTTACCCAACAACAGCACAATATACATTCTTTTTCAGTGCACATGGAACATTCTCCAGGATAGACCATACGTATTTTGGTTACCTAGTGCTGTTCTAACAGAAATACCACAAATGGGATGGCTGGAACAAACAGGAGTTTATTCTGTTAAAATTTTGGAGACTTTAAGTCTGAGTTCAAAGTGCCAGGATCTAGGGGCTGGGTGAAAACCCCTCAACCTTGGGCTTTAGCTCTGCCTCCTGCTCCTGGCCCACTGAAGCTGGAGGCTTTTCTTCACTCAGACAGCTGTTGGCTGCTGAGGCTGACAAGTCCAAGGTTAGCAAGTAAAAAGGCATCGTCTCAATGTTACCAAACAATGTGGCAGGCCACTAATTCAAGTCCAAATGAAGTCCCAAGATCGGCAGGGCACGGTAGGCTGTTGAACAACAACTTGGCTATATGCAGGGTTCAAGCATCCCAAAAGGCTAGAGACCAATCCCAAAGTTTCTCCTTATATATAGGAAGAAGACCACATCCCTAAAGCAGCTACTTAGCTGCTTGCAGCAGATTCCACCATGGAGTTGATTACCAGTCTCATCATGGGGAATACTACATCCAGCTGCCCAGCCACTCA
>NW_006928245.1:3824-7095 GCF_000298275.1 Orycteropus afer afer
AAAAAAGAAGAAAGAGCCAAAATAAACACCTTAACCCAACATCTCCAACAAATAGAAAAATAGCAGCAAAAAAAGCCTACAGTTCCCAGAAGAAAAGAAATAATAAAGATTCAAGCAGAAATAAGTGAAACAGAAAGCAGAAAGACAATAGAAAAAAATCAACAAGAGTAGAAATTGTTTTTTTTTTTTTTAAAGATTAATAAAATTGACAAACCACTGGCAAATTTAACAAAGGAAAAGAGAGAGAAAATACAAATAACACAAGTAAGAAATGAATTGGGTGATGTCAAAACAGAACCAATAGAAATTAAAAAAAAATAATAATATCAGGATACTATGAAAAACTGTACTCCAACAAATTTGAAAATCTAGAAGAATAGACAGATTTCTAGAAACATGCTGCTTACCTAAACTAACACAGACTGAGGTGGAAAATTTGGACAGACCCATAACAAAAGAAGAAATAGAAGAGGTCATAAAAAAATTACCAACAAAAAAAAGTTCTGGCCTAGAGGTTTCACTAGAGAATTCTACCTAACGTTCAGAGAACTGACACCAATCCTACTCTGACTATTCCAGAACATAGAAAAGGATGGTATCCTCCCAAATTCATTTTATAAAGCAAGCATAACCTTGATACCAAAACCAGGCAAACACATCACTAAAAAGGCAAAAACTACAGACCAATATCCCTCACGAATATAGATGCAAAAATCTTCAACAAAATCCTAGCCAACAGACTCTAACAATATATCAAAAAAACAATACATGAAGACCAAGTGGAGTTAATACCAGGTATGAAACTATGGTTCAACATTAGAAAAACTATCAATGTCATCCATCACATGAATAAAACAAAGGAAAAGAACCACATGATCATATCAATCAATGCAGAAAAGGCATTTGATAAAATCCAACACCCATTCCTGATCAAAACTCTGAGCAAACTAGAAATAGAAAGGAAATTCCTCAACATAATAAAGGGCATATGTGCGAAACTAACAGCCAACATTATTCTCAATGGAGAGAGACTGAAACCATTCCCCTTGCCAGCAAGAACCAGACAAGGATGCCCTCTATCATCACTTCTATTCAACATTGTATTGAAAGTCCTAGCCAGGGCAATAAGGCAAGAAAGGGAAATCAAAGTCATCCAAATTGATAAGGAAGAAGTCAAATGATCCTTATTTGCTGATGATATGATCCTATACATAGAAAACTCAAGAGACTCAGCAAAAACAACAACAACAACAACAACAACAAAACTACTGGAACTAATTGAGAGATTTAGCATAGTATCAGGATACAAGATCAATATACAAAAATCAGTTGGAATCCTCTATACCAGCAAAGAGATTGCTAAAAAGAAATAAGGAAATCAATACCATATACAATAGCTACCAAAAATATTAAATACTTGGGAATACATTTCACTGAGGACACAAAAGACCTGTACAAAGAAAACCTCAAAACACATTTTCAAGAAACTATAAGAGATCTACATAAATGGAAGAACATACCCAGATCCCATCAACATTCTTTAAGGATATGGAAAAACCAATCACTAATTTTATATGGAAAGGAAAGAGACCTTGGATAAGCAAAACTATTGAAGAAGAAGAACAAAGTAGGGGCTCTCACACTGCCAGATCTCAAAACCTACTATACAGCCACAGACTCCAACAATATATCAAAAAAATAATACATGATGACCAAGTGGAGTTTATACCAGGTATGCAACGATAGTTCAACATTAGAAAAATTCCAACAACACTGTTTTTACTTCCATAGAGATACTGCCTCAGAAACCCAAGGAGGGGTCGCTATGAGTCAAATCAACTAGACGGCAGTGAGTTTGTTTTCGTTTTTATTACTACAGAAGTAGATTGCCCGATCTTCCTTCTGAGGAATGGCTGGTGGGTTTGAACCACCAGCCTTCTGGTTAGCAGTCAAATGCCTTAGGCACCGCACCACTGGAGCTCCTCATTAGCCATTAGAGAGACACAGGTCAAAACAACAATGAGATCCTGCCCCAGCACTAATAGCAAAATTCAGCAAGACGGAAAAGAAATGCTGGTGAGGATGTGGAGAGATTGGGAATCTCACACACTGCTGGTAGGACTATAAAAGGATATAACCACTGTGGAAAGCAGTATGGTGATTTCTTAAAAAGTTGGAATTAGAAATGTCATATGATCCAGCAATCCCATTACTAGGTATATATTCTAAAGAAGTGAGAGCCAGTACAAGAACAGATATATACACACCCATGATCATCACAGCACTATTTACAATAGCAAAAAGATGGAAACAATCTACGTGCCTATCAATGGAAGAATGGATAACCAAACTATGGTACATACACATAATGGAATACTATGCAACATTAAAGAATAATGTGGAATCTGCAAAGCACTGCATAATGTGGATGAACTTGGAAGACATTATGCTGAGTGAAATAAGTCAGTCACAGAAAGACAAATATTGTGTTAGTTCACTACTGTAAAAAGTCAAGGAAAGGTTTTTATATGGAAGGAAACTTTCTTTGTTGGTTACCATGGGTGGAAGGGGAAGGGAGGGGAGGGGACACTGCAAAAATAAAAAATAAAAAAAAAAAAGAAAGAAAAGGAAAAAATTTACTAGTGAAAACTTTGTAAGAGCTGCGTCCTCAAAGTAGAATTGACCTTAATGACACAGATGGAGTAATAATGTTTTTGGGACCTATATTTGCTGATGGGGCATGACTCAAAATGTGAAGAAACAGCTGCAAACATCCATTAATAATTGGAATGTGAAATGTAAAAAATATAAATCAAGGGCAATTGAAAGTTGTCAAAAATGAGATGGAACACGTGAAGATTGATATCCTACACATTAGTGAGTTGAAATGGACTGGTATTGGCCATTTTAATCAGACAATCATATGATCTACTATCCTGGGAATGACAAATTGACAAGAAACAGAGTTGCATTTATCTTCAAGAGAACATTTCAAGATCTATCCTGGGTGCAGTGGCGTCAGTGATAGGATAATGTCCACATGCCTATAAGAAAGACCAGGAGCTCTGGTAGTGTAGTGCCTAAGGCACTTGACTGCTAACCAGAAGGCTGGTGGTACAAACCCACCAGCCACTCCTTGGAAGGAGGGTTGGACAATCTACTTCTGCAGTGATTTATTGTTGTTGTTAAGTGCCGTCGAGTCGTTTCCAACTCATAGCGACCCCATGCACAGCAGAACGAAACACTGCCCGATCCCACGCCAGCCCCACAA
>NW_006928246.1:0-572 GCF_000298275.1 Orycteropus afer afer
AGAGTCATTAACAACCTGCAATATGCAGATGATACAAGATTGTTTGCTGAAAGTGAAGAGGACTTGAAGCACTTCCTGATGAAGACTGAAGACTGCAATCTGCAGTTTGCATTACACTTCAACATAAAGAAAACAAAAATCCTCACAACTGGACCAATAAGCAGAATCACAATAAATGGGGAAAAGATTAAAGTTGTCCAACGTTTCATTTTACTTGGATCCATAGTCAACACCCATGGAAGCAGCAGTCAAAAATCAGATGTCGTATCGCACCAGGCAAATCTGTAGCAAACGACCTTTCAAAAGTGTTAACGAGTAGAAATATCACTTTGAAGACTAAGGTGTCCCTAACTCAAGTCATGGTATTTTCAATTGTCTCATATGCATGTAAAAGCTGCAAAGTGAGTTAGGAAGACTGAAAAATTGATGCATTTGAGTTGTGGTGTTGCTGAAGAATACTGAAAATACAGTGGAGTACCAGAGGAAGTAACCCATCTGTCTTGGAAGAAGTTTAGCTGGAATGCTTCTTAGAAGCAAGAATGGCCAGACTTCATCCTACCTAGTTTGGTCAT
>NW_006928246.1:2772-3426 GCF_000298275.1 Orycteropus afer afer
CTCCCATCATCTGCCTTTGGGAGGGTGGGCCAGCAGCCGGGTGCGTGAGTGTGGGTTTCTGTTCACTGGCCTGGCAGGGCAGCTGAGGATGTAGCGGACATTGCTGGTTAGGGGATGTGTCTCTCTGTCTGATCACCTGGGCACGAGTGCAGGGTGCATTCTCACTGGTTGGTGGATTGGACGTTGTGTGTACACACTTCTGGTTGTGCGGTGGTCAGGGTGAGGGTGGCCAGGTCATCATTAGTCACCTGGTGGGTGATACGGAAATTCTAACCAATGGTCCCAGCTAGGGAGGAGAGTGCAGGACTGGTTGCAGGGGGCAAAGTCTTTGATTGCAGAGGGAGCTGGTGGAGGGAGCAAAGCAGGGAGAAGCCACCCATGCATAGATGCCTGCTAGGAGGACGTGCCCCCATCTGCTAGACTGTAATGTAGGGGAGAGTGTGGACCTCAGTGCAAGAGGCTGGAGGAAGTAGGAGATGCTCCTGACCTGCAGGCCCCCAATATGGGTGGCTGGGGCATAAGAGTGGGTCTTTCTTGGTTGTGGGTTCCTGGTGCCCAGAGCTTGGCAGAACAGCAGGTGCCACCAGTCCATAGGCCCCCAGTGTGGGATACTGGGGCATAGGAGAGGGTGCCATTGTTCTGAGGGCCCACAGC
>NW_006928246.1:6906-7633 GCF_000298275.1 Orycteropus afer afer
TATGAACATATTTCTCATGAACACAATTAAGTGTTCTGGAATTCTCATTCTTCTCAATGTTACCCATAATTTGCTATGATCCACACAATCAAGTGTTTTTGCATAGTCAATAAAAGACAAGTAAATTTCTTTCTGATAGGTATCCTTTGCTTTGAGCCAAGATCCATCTGACATCAGCAATAATATTCCTTGTTCCACATCCTCTTCTAAATCCAGCTTGAGTTTCTGGAAGTTCTCTTTCAATATGCTGCTGCAACCCTTTTTGGATTATCTTCAGCAAAATTATACTTGTGTGTGATATTTATGATATTGGCCAATAATTTTGCATTCTGTTGAATCTTTGGAATGGGCACAAATATGGATATTTTCCAGTCAGTTGGACAGGTAGCTTTCTTCCAAATTTCTTAACATAAATGAGTGAGTGTATCCCGGGCTGCATCCATTTGTTGAAACATCTCAATAGGAATTCTGCCAATTTCTGCTGCTTTGTTTTTTGCCAGTTTTTTGGTGGCATAGTGCCTAAGACATCTGACTACTAACCAGAAGACTAGTGGTTCAAACCCACCAGCTACTCATCAGAAGGAAGGTTAGGCAATCTACTTCTGTACTGATACTGCTCAAGGAGGGGTCAGTAGGAGTTGGGTCTTACTCAACAGTAGTGCATTATTGGTTTCAATGCAATTTGGAGTTCTTCCTTTAATACCACGGGTCCTTGATCCTGAAATGG
>NW_006928247.1:0-621 GCF_000298275.1 Orycteropus afer afer
ATAGTGCCCTATCCCCAGATATTGCAGGTTTTCTTGGTTTTTCTTCTTTTTTTCCCTTTTTTCTTTTTTTGGTTATTGTTACTGTGTGATTACATGGTGTGTTTTTCATCCATGTGCTTTTAGTTTTTTGATGGTTATTCAATTGTAATTTGTGTCTAACTGAGTAGGAGACAACAACAGTCCCCATAAGACACAACTACACCCACACCTTCTGCAACTTCACTTACTGAGAGAAAGCCACTACCTCCTTCTCCACCAATGGGCCAACAATAAAAACCACAAAGAAGAGCCTGAATTACCATTGGCTGCCCTTCACAAACAGTTAACAGAGATCTAAGTACAACAATGCCACAATTCCTCAGAAACAACAGACTATCACAACCCACACAAAGAAGCAAGAAAAAGTGGTAGAAACAGGGAAGCAAGATACACACCCAGACCACACCCCTGAGGAAGAAGCAGCATTAGAACTCTCTGATAAGGAATTTGAAAGAATTGTCTTTAAGTATCTTGAATGTATTGAGAGTCAGACAAAAGAAAACACAGGGAAAACCCTAGAAGAATTTTGGAAGACTATACAAGAACAAAATGACAAAATAAATGAAAAATTAGAAATGATTC
>NW_006928247.1:3299-4115 GCF_000298275.1 Orycteropus afer afer
TAGATGGCAGCTTGCTAGCTTTTAAGATCCCAGTCTCTACTCGCCACAGTAGAAGGTGGAACAATGTTTTATATAATATGTTATGCCAATTGAGCTTGATGTCTCTGGCGACTATGGTCCCAAGCCTGCAGGTTCAACTACTCGGTCCCTCTGGGTAGCTGGCTGTGACCAAGCAGTGACCACCACCTTCCCCTTGTCAACTCTACTATACACCTGGGAATTTTAATCATTCATATAAACTTATAGGACCATTGTCTGACACCCCTATATATGTTCTTGGATACACTCCCCGTTTCATAGACATAACTAATTTTTCCACCTGTCCACCCATCTATCCACCCATATACCCATGCTTGCCTTCACTGACAACGCAGTACTGTATGTACAAAAAAAAAAAAGGGTTCATGTTTGTTGTCTGTACCTCCCATGTACCTCTCTATGTCGTTCTCATCCTCAATGATGCCATATTGGTCACTCACATTTGGTACATTGACCTTCTCTTCACCCAAATCAATACTTATCTCTATCTATCTAACAGCCTTCCCGCCCCTCCCACCAGTGGTAACCAACAAAGAAAAGTTCCTTCTGTAGATAAACCTTTCCTTAACTTTTACAATAACGGACTAATACTATATTTGTCCTTTTGTGATTAACTTATTTCACTCGGCATAATATCCTCCAAGTTCATCCATGTTATGCGGTGTTTTGAAGATTCTACATTATTCCTTAGTGTTGCATAGTATTCCATTGTGTGTATGTACCATAGTTTGGTTATCCATTCCTCAGTTGATGGACACCTAAGGTGTTTCCATCTTT
>NW_006928247.1:5830-6881 GCF_000298275.1 Orycteropus afer afer
TTTCTTCTGTGTTTTCTATGGTCTGTCTCTCAGTCTTTGGAAGATAACTAAATATAATTCTTTTGAATTCCTTATCAGAGAGTTCCAATGCTGCTTCTTCTTCAGGGATGTGTTCTGGGTCTATATCCTGCTCCCTTCTTTCTACCACTTTATCCTGCTTCTTTGTGTGGACTTTGATAGTCTGTTGTCTCTGAGACATTTTGGCGTTATTCTATTTAGATCTCTGTTAACTGTTTGTGAAGAGAAGTCAAGAGTGATTCTGGCCCTTCTTGGTGTTTTTTATTGTTGGCCTTTTCAGTCTTGCAGGTACAGAGAGTTCTTGGGGTTGCTGGAAAGCAGGATGTGTTCTTAAGCCCCGGGAAACTTTGAGAGTGCTGTCTCTTTTAGATCGTCAAAATGGCAGCACCTCTGGACTGGCAAAAGTCCAAATCTCAGCCCACCTTTGTCTTCACTTTCTCCGTTTGTTCCCCAGCCACCGTGCACAGTCCGTGCAGTCCCCCTGGCTGGCAGGGTGATTTTTAGGTTAATTCTTAAGTCCTACCAGCACTCGGGAATCTCCAAGCTGTCTCTGCCATCAGGATCACTCAGGATCGCTGCCAGAACACAGCTCCCTATTTCTCCTTTTTTGGTGTTTTCACAAAAATTCTACTGGTAGTAGGGGTTTAGTCCACTTCTATATTCTTCCCTGCAAGGCTCAGGGGTCCAGGATTATCTACTGTGTCTGTGTTAATTGGTTTCCCTTTTCTTTATTGAAGAGGGTCTGTGCAGTCTTTCTGCCTAGTACACCATCTTGCCGGAACTCCAAAAATCAACACTTTAAACCAACATCTCCAATAATTAGGAAAAGAACATCAGGAAAAGCCTATAGTCACCGGAAGAAAGGAAATATTCAAGATTCCAGCAGAAATGAATGAAACAGAAAATAGAAGGATTATAGAAAAAATCAACAGGACAAGAAGTTGGTTTTTTGAAAAGATCAATAAAATTGACAAACCACTGGCAAATTTAACAAAGGAAAAGAGGGAGAGAATACAAATAACATGAATAAGAA
>NW_006928248.1:0-1076 GCF_000298275.1 Orycteropus afer afer
TTTTTTAATGATTTGAGTTTTGTTCCACATTGTTCTCCCACTATAGCCAAGATCTCCTACAGAGATCCTCCTCCAAGTGGTTGAAAGTGGTAGCCACCATCTAGTTCTTCTGATCTCATATCATATAGGCTGAGGATCGTATGGTGTACCAGTCCCTTGGACTAATTTGTTCCATGTGTCTTTGGTTTTCTTCATTTTTCTTTGCTCTGGACAAGGAGCAACCCATCGTTGCATCTAGATGACCACTTGCAAGCTTTTAAGGTCCCAGTCGCTAATCACCAAATAGGATGGGGAACAATGTTTTGGGTATTATGTTACTGAGATGTTACCAACTGAGATGGATGTGTCCCCTTTGACTGTGGTCCTGAGCCCAAAGGTCCAAATTCTTGCTCCCTCTGGGTCGCTGGCTGTGGCCAAGAAGTGACAACAACTTTACCCCTTGTCAGCTCTACCATATACCTGGAAATTCTTATAGAACATACAAATACACTTATAGAAACATTGCCTGACAACCCTATACATGGTCTTGGGCACACTGCCCCCTGCATAGACATACCTAATGGTTCAGCCTGTGCACCCATCTATCCACCCACGTATCCATGTTTGCCTTCACTGACAACACAGTACTGTATGTGCAAAATGGTTCATCTTTGTTGTCTGTTCCTCCCATGCACTCTCCATGTCTTCCTCTTCCTCAGTGCCACTGTGTTGATCACTCACATATGGTACATTGCCCTTCTCTTCACCCAAACCAATAGCTGGCTCTACCTATCTAACAGTGTTCTCTCCCCCCGCCCCCATCCCTGGTAACCAACAAAGAAAATTTCCTTCCATTTATAAACCTTTCCTTGACTTTTTACAGTAACGGACTAATACAGTATCTGTCCTATTATTGAGTTATTTCACTCAGCATAATTTCCTCCAAGTTCATCTACGTTGTGTGGTGTTTTACAGATCCTACATTATTCTTCAGGGTTACATAGTACTCCATTGTGTGTACGTACCTTAGTTATCCATTGCTCAGTTGATGGACACCTAGGTTGTTTCCATCTTTTGGCTATTGTAAATAGTGCTGC
>NW_006928248.1:1176-4625 GCF_000298275.1 Orycteropus afer afer
CATCTTTTGGCTATTGTAAATAGTGCTGCAGTGAACATGGGTGTGCATATATCTGTTCTTGTCATGGCTCTCACTTCTTTAGGGTATATACCAAGTAATGGAATGGCTGGGTCAAATGGTATTTCTAATTCCAACTTTTTCAGGAATCACCATACGGCTTTCCACAGTGGTTGTATCATTTTACAGTCCCACCAGCTGTGTATGAGAGTCCCAATCTCTCCACACCCTCGCCAGCATTTGTTGTTTTCTGTCTTGTTGAACTTTGCTACTAGTGCTGGAGCAAGATGGTATCTCATTGTTGTTTTGATTTGCATCTGTAATGGCTAATAATTGAGAGTATTTCTTCATGTTTGTTGGCCACCTGAATATCCTTTTTGGTGAAGTGTCTATTCATGTCTTGTGCACATTTTTTAATTGGATTGTTTGTCTTTTTGTTGTTGAAGTATTGGAGTTTTCTACAAATTCTGCAAGTAAGTCCCTTGTCAAATATGTCATTGCCAAATATTTTTTCCCCAATCTGTAGATTCTCTTTTGCCTCTTTCAGGGAAGTCATCTAGTTTCTCTTCTGTTTGTGCATTTTGGGGTATGCTTGATAGTCTATTTATGCCATATATTAAGGCCCCTAAATTTGCCCCTGTTGTTTCCTTAAGGAACTTTATAGTTTTAGGTTTCACATTTAAGTCTTTGTTCCATCTGGAGTTAATTTTTGTGTATGGTGTGAGGGTACAGATCTTGTTTCATTTTTCTGCAAATGGATATCCAGTTTTTCCAGCACCATTTGTTAAACAGACAAACTCTTCCCCATTGAATGGATTTTGGCCCTTTGTTAAAGATCAGCTAGGTTAATGGATCTGTTTCTAGGTTCTCAATTCGATTCCATTGGTCTGTGTGTCTGTCATTGTACCAATACCAGGCATTTTTTACTACTGTGGCTGTATAGTAGATTTTAAGATCCTGCAGTATGAGGCCTCCTACTTTGTTCTTCTTCTTCAATAATGCTTTGCTTATCTGAGGTCTCTTTCCTTTCCATATAAAGTTGGTGATTGGTTTTTCCATATCCATAAAGAATGTTGATGGGATCTGGATTGGGATTGCATTGAATGTGTAGATTGCTTTGGGTAGAACTGCACTTTTACAATGTTCAATCTTCCTATCCATGAGTATGGTATATTCTTCCTATCCATGAGTATGGTATATTCTTCCATTTATTTATATAGATCTCTTACAGTTTCTTGAAGTAGTCTTTTATAGTTTTCTTTGTACAAGTCTTTTGTGTCCCTGGTAAGATTTATTCCCAAGTAATTTATTTTTTTGGTAGCTATTGTAAGTGGTATTGATTTCCTTATTTCTTTTTCAGCAATCTCTTCGCTGGTGTAGAGGAATCCAACTGATTTTTGCATGTTGATCTTGTATCCTGCCACTATGCTTAATCTCCCAATTAGTTTCAGTAGATTTTTTACTGAGTCTTTTGGGTTTACTAGTTATAAGATCATATCATCCGCAAATAGGGATAGTTTGACTTCTTCCTTACCAAATTGGATGTCTTTGATTTCCTTTTCTTACCTTATTGCCCTAGACTTCCAATACAATGTTGAATAGAAGTGGTGATAGCATGCATCCTTGTCTGGTTCCTGTTCACTAGGGAATGATCTCAGTCTCTCTTCATTGAGAATAATGTTGACTGTTGGTTTTACATATGTGCCTTTTATTATGTTGAGGAATGTCCCTTCTATTCCTATTTTTCTGAGAGTTATTACTATTTTTTTTTATCAGAAATGGGTGTTGGATTTTATCAAATACCTTTTCTGCATTGATTGATATGATCATGTGGTTCTTGTCCTTTGTTTTATGTATGTGGTGGATGACATTGATTGTTTTTTCTAATGTTGAACCATCCTTGCATACTTGATATGAACCCCACTTGGGCATAATGAATTCTTTCTTTGATATACTGTTGGAGTCTATTGGCTAGGATTTTGTTGAAGATTTTTGCATCTATACTCATGGGGGATATTGGTGTATAGTTTTCTTATTTAGTGATGTCTTTGCCTGGTTTTGGTATGAAAGTTATACTTGCTTCATAAAATAAATTTGGGAGGATTCCAACCTTTTCTAGGTTTTGGAATAGTTTGAGTAGGATTGGAATCAGTTCTTCTCTGAATGTTTGGTAGAATTCTCTGGTGAAACCATCTGGGCCAGGACTTTTTTGTTGGTAAATTTTTTATGACCTATTCAATTTCTTCTTTTGTTATGGATCTGTTCAACTTTCCCACTTCAGTCTGTGCTAGTTTAGGTAACTAGTGTGTTTCCAGAAGTCTGTCCATTTCTTCCAGATTTTCAAATTTGTTGGAGTACATTTCTTCATAGTATCCTGATATTCTTTTTATTTCAGTTGGTTCTGTTATGATGCCACCTATTTCATTTCTTATTCATGTTATTTGTATTCTCTCCCTCTTTTACTTTGTTAAATTTGTTAATGGTTTGTCCATTTTAGTAATCTTTTCAAAGGACCAATTTGTAGTCTTGTTGATTTTTTTTCTGTTATCTTTCTATTTTCTGTTTCATTGATTTCTGATTGAATCTTTATTATTTCCTTTCTTCTGGTGATTGTAGGCTTTTCTTGCTGTCCTTTTTCTTATTCTTGGAGATGTTAGTTTAAAGTATTGATTGTGGGTCTGTCTTCTTTTTGATGTGTGCATTTATTGCTATAAATTGGCCTCTGATCAATGCTTTTGCTCTATCCCCAAAATTTTGGTATGTTGTATTAACATTTTCGTTTGATTCAAGGAATTTTTTTCATTTCCTTTTTTATTTCTTCTCTTACCCAGTCATTCTTAAGGAGGTTGTTGTTCAGTTTCCATGTGTTTGCTTTTTTTCCGTTGATCTTCCTATTGTTCATTTCTAATTTGATAGCTAATTTTGCTCAAAGCAAAGAATACCAGAAAGATGTTTACTTGTGTTTTATTGAGTATGCAAAACCATTTGATTTTGTGGATCATAACAAATTGTGAGTAACATTGAGAAGAATGAGAATTCCAGAACACATAATGTACTCATAAGGAACCTGTACATAGACCAGGAGGCTATCATTCAAACAGAAAAAGAGGTAACACTGTATGGTTTAAAATCAAGAAGGGAGTGTGTCGGGGTTGTATCCTTTCACCATACTTATTCAATCTGTATTCTGAACAAATAATCTGAGAGGCTGGACTTTATGAAGAAGAACATGGCATCAGTATTGGAGGAAGAATCATTAATAACCTGTGATATGCTGATGACACAACTTTGTTTGCTGAAAGTGAGGATGACTTGAAGTACTTACTGATGAAGATTGAAGAATACAGTCTGTAGTATGGATTATATCTCAATATAAAGAAAACAAAAATCATCACAACTGGACCTGTAAGTAGCATTATGATAAATGGAGAAAAGATTGAAATTGTCAAAGA
>NW_006928248.1:5205-6367 GCF_000298275.1 Orycteropus afer afer
AGGGTGCAGCCATTTTTAATGTTTACAAGTGGCAACCATTTTGGATTTTAAAGTCATGGCATTCTCATTTGGATTCCAGGGACTTAAGAACAGGCAGCGAGTCAGGAAGCAAGGAGAGGACAGAAAAGGCAAAGGGGACTGGAACAGATCAAGGAGTCAGCCTCAGAGACCCAGGTGAAGACAGGGAACTCAAGCCATGCCCCACAAGGAGCGAGTGGGGAAGGCAGGGAGAGGACAGAAAAGGCAAAGGGGATAGAAAAAAATCAAGGAGTCAACCTCAAGGAGCCAGCTGAGGAGAGGGAACCAAGGCCACCCCCCTCAAGCAGTGAGGTGGGAAGCGGGGAGAGGACAGAAAAGGCAAAGGGGACTGGAACAGATCAAGGAGTTAGCCACAGGGGTCCAGGTAAGGATGATTGGAGGGGTTTCCAAAAGCTAAGGGAGACAAACTTGTCTGTCAGTTTGTCCTACTGTGATGACCTGTTGCTGTGAGTCTTGAGGCTGTGCCACTGGAGTTTCAAACCCAGTGGGGTACACCGGTTGCACAATTATCAGCCTGGCTTGCCGACTGAGCACAGACTAAGAAGAAGGAGGGGGCTATCTACTTCTCAAAGAATTGGCCAGGGAAAACCTTATGAATAGCAGAAAAACACTGTCTGCTACATTACTGCACAAATTTATGAATAGTCCAGGAACATTGTCCAATACAGAAGAGGAAGAAGAGTCAATTCACTTAGAAAGCTCTCAGAGTAGGACTGGAAAAGAGCTGCATTATCAGAGTAAAATCAGCCTTACTCATATGGATAAGACAAAGCTTTCAAGACCTCCATTTGCTGACGTGGCAATACTCAAATTGAGAAGAAACAGTAGCAACCGTGCATTAATAATTGGAACATGGAATGTATGAAGTATGAATCTAGGAAAAATGGAAATTATCAAAAATGAATTGGAACGCATAAAGATTGATATCCTAGGCATTAGTGAGGTGAAATGGACTGTTTTGGGCCATTTTGAATCAGACAACCATATGATCTACTATGCTGGGAATTACAGTTTAAAGAGGAATGACATGGCATTCATCATCATAAAGGATGTTTCAAGATCTGTCCTGAAGTACAATGCTGTCAGTGATAGGATAATATCCATACACCAACCACCAAAGCCA
>NW_006928249.1:0-589 GCF_000298275.1 Orycteropus afer afer
GATGAGATATCATCTCACCCTAGCAATAATAGCAAAGTTCAACAGGACAGAAAATAACAAATGCTGGCAAGTTTGTGGAGCTAGTGGGATTGTGGCAAACAGTATGGCGTTTCCTTAAAAAATTGAAAATAGAAATACCATTTGACCTAGCAATTCTATTACTAAAGAAGTGAGAGGCAGGTCATGGACAGACATATGCACACCTATGTTCATCGCAGCACAATTTACTATAGCAAAGAGATGGAAACAACTTAAACACCCATCAACAGATGAATGGATAACCAAATTATGGTACACTTACACAATGGATACTCTGCTACATTAAAGAACAATGAAAGACACATGAATCATCTCACAATGTGGATAAGCCTGGAGGACATTATGCTGAGTGAAATAAGCCAGTCACAGAAGGATAAATATTTTATGAGCCCATTATTGTAAAAAGACAAGGAATAGGTTGCTTAATGAAGGGAACTCACTTTGTAGGTTACTGGGGTGGGTAGAGGAAGGGAGGGAATAATTTTGGGCTAGTTGTGGGCCACACACAATAGCTACTAAAAAGATAAAATATCTAGTTGGAGGTGGGTAA
>NW_006928249.1:1079-1744 GCF_000298275.1 Orycteropus afer afer
GCTACCAATGCCAACCACTCAGGAAAGGATCACAACTGGAGATCCTGAATAGAGTGGGAGGAAAAACATGGAACAAAATCCAAAAACACAATAATGGCCAGAATTACTGGTCAGGTGGAGTCTGGTGGGATCCTCAATACTATGGCCCTGGGATACACTTCAGGCCTGGAATAAAACTCACTCCCAGGGGCTGGTTCTCAACCCAATAGCAAACAAGACAGACATGCAGAGCACTCAACCCAGGGCACTCACATACTCTATGGAGATATATCCCTTGGAGCAACTGACTTCAGGGCATCAGAGGGGCAACATTCACATGGAGGAAATGCAGGACACACAGGAGTGTATAACTATGAGGGGCACTGGGGGAGGGTGTACTGGGAAGGGAGGGGAGGAGACTGGGTTAGGGTTGGGGATGGTAATTGGGGAGTGAAATCAAATGTACATAAAATGTTGAATGTAAAACAAACTCTGCTCTGTAAATTTGCACCTAAAACAAACACACACACATACATCATGACTAAGGGGGTTCATACCAGGTATGCAAGGATGGTTCAACATTAGAAAAAAACTAAAAGTAATAAACCATGTCATCAATAAAACAAAGGAAAGACCTGATATGATCATATCAATTGAAAGAAAAGAAATACATGATCATATCAATT
>NW_006928249.1:2287-2740 GCF_000298275.1 Orycteropus afer afer
GTCTATTTCTTCTGGTCTCATAGTTGTATAGGCTGCAGATCGGACAGTGTACCAGTCACCAGAATTGATTGTTTCCATGAATTTTTGGTTTTCTTCACTCTTCTTGGCCCTGGACAAGGAGAGACCCATCGTTGCATCTAGATGGCAGCTTGCAAGCTTTTAAGATCTCAGTCGCTACTAGCCACAGTAGAAGGTGGAACAATGATTTGTGTAGTATGTTATGCCAATTGAGCTTGATATCCTCTGCGACTATGGTCCTGAGCCCACAGGTTCAACTACCTGGTCCCTCTGGGTAGCTGGCTGTGACCAAGCAGTGACGACAACCTTGCCCCTTGTCAGCCCTATTATACACCTGGGAATTCAGATCATACACATAAAGTTATTGGACCACTGTCAGCCAACCCTATACATGTTCTTGGGTGCTCTCTCTACTTCATATGTTGTTGTTGTTAT
>NW_006928249.1:3304-4538 GCF_000298275.1 Orycteropus afer afer
TCCCACCCCTGGTAATCAACAAAGAAAATGACCTTCCATAGATAAGCGTTTCCTTGACTATTACAATAACAGACCAATACAATATTTGTCCTTTTGTGACTGACTTATTTCACTTAGCATAATGTCCTACAAGTTCATCCACATTATGCAGTGTTGTGCAGATTCTATGTTATTCTTTAGGGTTGCATAGTATTCCATTGTGCGTATGTACAATAGTTTGGTTATCCATTTTTCTGTTGATGGGGACCTAGGTTGTTTTAATCTTTTTGCTATTGTAAATAGTGCTGCAATGAACATGGTTGTGAATATATGTGTTCTTGTCCTGGCTCTCACATCTTTAGGATATATACCTAGTAATGGAATGGCTGGGTCAAATGGAATTTCTAATTCCAACTTTTTAAGGAATCACTGTACCAATTTCCACAGTGGTTGTATCATTTGACAGTCCCATCAGCAGTGTGTGAGAGTCCCAATCTCTCCACATCATCACCAGCAGTTGTTATTTTCTGTTTTGATGACTTTTGCTATTAGTGCTGTGGCAACTTGGTATCTCGTTGTTTTGATTTGCATCTCTTTAATGGCTAATGATCATGAACATTTCTTCAGGTGTTTGTTGGCTGCCTAAATATCTTCTTTGGTGAAGTGTCTATTCATGTCTTCTGCCCATTTTTAAATTGGATTATTTGTCTTTTTGTTGTTGAGGTGTTGGAGTTTTCTATAAATTTTAGAGATAAGTCCTTTTTCAGATGTGTTGTTGCTAAATATTTTTCCCCCCAATCTGTAGGTTCTCTTTTGACTCTTTTGGAGAAGTCGTTGGAAGGACATAAATATTTAATTTTTAGAAGGTTCCATTCACCTGGTTTATCTTCTGCTCTTTGTGCATTTTGGGTTATGCTCGATAGTGATTTAGGCCAAGGCACTTGACTGCTAACCAGAAGGCTGGCGGTTCAAACCCATCAGCTACTCCTCGGAAGCAAGATGGGGCAATCTATTTCCATAGCGATACCACCTCAGAAACCCAAGGAAGGGTCTTTATGAGTTGGGTCCAACTTGATGGCACATAACAGCAACAACAACATTGCCCCTATTTTTTCCTTGAGGAACTTTATAGTTTTAGGTTTCACGTTTAGAGTTAGTTTTTGTGTATGGTGTGAGGTGTAGATCTTATTTCATTTTTTTGCATATTGATAACCTGTTTTCCCAGCATCATTTGTTAAACAGACAATCTCTTCCC
>NW_006928249.1:5411-6099 GCF_000298275.1 Orycteropus afer afer
TTTATTTCTTCATTGCCAATTTGGGGAACTTTGATTTCCCTTTCTTGCCTTACTGCCCTGCTAGGACTTCCAATACAATGTTGAATAGAAGTGGTAATAGAGGGCATCCTTGTCCGGTTCCTGTTTGCAAGAGGAATGGTTTCAGTCTCTTATCTATTGAGAGAATAATGTTGGTTGTTGTTTTTGCATATATGCTCATTATTATGTTGAAGAATGTCCCTTCTATTCCTTTGTTGCTGAGAGTTTTGATCAGGAATGGGTGTTGGATTTTATCAAATGCTTTTTCTGCATCAATTGTTATGATCATGTGGCTCTTTTCCTTTTTTTATGTGATGGATGATGTTGATTATTTTTCTAATGTTAAACCAACCTTGCATACCTGATATGAACCCCACTTAGTCATAATGTATTATTTTTTCAATATGTTGTTGGAGTCTATTGGCTAGAATTTTGTTGAAAATTTTTATATCTATATTCATAAGGGATATTGGTCTATAGTTTTTCTTTTTAGTGATGTCTTTGCTGTTTTTTGTATTAAGGTTATGCTTACTTCATAAAATGAATTTGGAAGGATTCCATCCTTTTCTATGTTCTGGAATAGTTTGAGTAGGATTGATGTCAGTTCTTCTCTGAATGTTAGGTATTATTCGCTAGTGAAACCATCTGGGCCAGGGCTTTTTTTTTTTTT
>NW_006928250.1:0-687 GCF_000298275.1 Orycteropus afer afer
TCTTCTGCTAGTTGGGGTTTAGTCCACTTCTATATTCTCCCCTTCAAGGCTCAGGGGTCCAGGATTATCTTCTGTGTCTGTGTTAATTTGTTTTCCTTTTCTTTGTTGAAGAGGGTCTGTGCAGTCTTTCTACCTAGTCCTCCATCTTACCAGAACTTTCTTCTTTTAGTTTTGAGAATTCTTTTTCTGGGTGGTGTTTGTCATGTGCCTTAATTTTAAGTTTTAGTCTTCCATTGTTGGTTTTCTGTCATAAGGACTTCTTTAGCATTAACTGTAGGGTTGGTCTCATTTTTATAAATTCCTTTTATTTCTGTTTGTCTGGGAATACCCTAATTTTACTGTCATATTTGAGGGATAGTTTTGCTGGATGTATAATTCTTGGTTGGCAATTTTTTCCTTCAGTGTATTGTATATGTCATCCCATTGCCTTCTTGCCTGCATGGTTTCTGTTGATAAATCAGAGCTTAGTGTTACTGGTTGCTCTACGTAGGTAACATTTCATTTTCCCAAGCTGCTGTCAAGATTCTTTGTATTTTTAAAAGTTTGATTATGATATGTCTTAGTGACTTTCTCTTGGGGTGTTTCCTGTATGGGGTTCATTGAGCTTCTTGGGTGGATTATCTTTTCATCTTTTATGATATTGGGGAAGTTTTCTGCTGGCAAGTCTTTGATAGTTTTCTCTCTCTC
>NW_006928250.1:1632-2920 GCF_000298275.1 Orycteropus afer afer
AGTGTAATAGATATGGCTCACCAATAGAGAGTTAATGTACTCCTCCCACTGGATAACATAGAGGCAAAAAGAAAAAAAGGCGAGGGAGAAGAAAAAAAAAAAAATAGAAGCACAAAAAAAAAAAAAAAAACCAAAAACAGGTAGTGAATGAGAAAATGGATTGGTGAAAAGAAAAAAAGAATGAGAAGTGAATAGCTACAAAGATAGATTATAAAAAAAGGGAAAGGTAAGGTACAAGTAAGATACGGAGAAAAAGGGAAAAAAGCAAAGGAGTTTGCTTTCTGTACTTGTGGTTAGCTGGCAGCCCTGGTAGCAGGTGATAGTGGCACAGTCCACTAACGACAGCAGCTTGTGCCTCTAGAGGTGGCAAGTGCCTGGCATGAGTGGGTACCTCTGAGAGAGGAGTCTGCAGGCTTGTGTGTCTTGTATTCATTCTGAAAAAGATCTTTCAGTGCCCAGGCACTGGGTGGGCACCTTCAGCCTCTGGCTCTCTCTGCTGAAGCAAGTCCTTTGTGGGTCTGGGCTGCCCTGAAAGTGGCCAGGGGTCAGGGTGAGTGAAGCCTGAGCTGCTTTAGCTGTGGGGTTAGTGGAGGTGGTAAGAGTATTTACCCCAGGGTGCTTGGAACGTGTGTGTTTGTCAAAGTGGAGGGTGTAGCTCTCCTATAGTGATTCATTGGTATGGATCTGGTGTCTTTCTGGGTGCATGCAGATGCTTATCCAGCTCTTAGCCTGATTCAGTCAGTGAGAGTCCTCTCTAAGTTTATCTTCACCAGTTGCCCTAGCAGAGGCCTTTCTTGTGTAGGTCCTCAGCCCAAACAAGTAGTGTCCACTGTTGTTGTTGTTAGGTGTTGTCTCCGACTCATAACGACCCTATGCACAGCAGAATGAAACACCACCTGGTCCTGCGCCAGCTCCACAATCCTTGCTATACTTGAGCCCATCACCCCAGCAACTGTGTCAATCCATCTTGTAGAGGGCCTTCCCCTCTTCTGTCAACCCTCCACCTTACCAAGCATGACATCCTTCTCCAGAGAATGGCCCCTTCTAATAACATAACCAAAGTCTGTGAGATGAAATCTGGCCATTCTCACTTCCAAGGAGCATTCCAGCTGCACTTCCTCCAGGACAGATTTGTTACTTCTTTTAGCAGTCCATGGTACTTTCAGCATTCTTCACCAACATCATCACTCAAAGGCATCGACCTTTCTTCGGTCTTCCTTTTTCATTGTCCAGCTCTCATATGCATGTGAGGCAATTGAAAATACCATGGCTTGTGTCAGGCGCACCT
>NW_006928250.1:5395-5958 GCF_000298275.1 Orycteropus afer afer
CAACCCTATATATGTTCTTGGATACACTCCCCATTTCATAGACATACCTAATCGTTTAGCCTGTCCACCCATCTATCCACCTATATGCACATGTTTGCCTTCACTGACAACACAGTACTGTATATGCAAAAGGGTTCATATTTGTTGTCTGTACCTCCCATGTACCTCTCTATGTCTTTCTCATCCTCAATGGTGTCATTTTGGTCACTCACATTTGGTACATTGCTCTTCTCTTTACTCAAATCAGTACTTATTTCTATCTATCTAACAACCTTCCCTCCCCTCCCCTCCCATCCCTGGTAACCAACAAAGAAAGTTTCGTTCTATATATCAACCGTTCTTAACTTTTACAATAATGGATTAATACAATATTTGTCCTTTTGTGATTGACTTATTTCACTCAGCGTAATGTAACAGTCCATTCTGTCTTGCAACTCTCTTAACTTCCTCACCATTTAAAAGTTCTGTAACTACAGTCTTTTCCCTCTTTTTGTTTGCAGTTGTCCTCACTTGCCAATTGATGTCTCTGGTTCCCTGTTTACAATCTTGTAAGCTCATTTTAC
>NW_006928251.1:0-748 GCF_000298275.1 Orycteropus afer afer
AGAGAAAAAGCTGAAAACTAGAAAATGGGAAGTGAAGAAGAAACAATAAGAATAAAAAGGTCAAAAAAAGAAGAAAATAATAATAATTTTAAAACAGACAAAAATGAACAAACTAAAAAAAAATGGAAAAAAAATCTGGGCAGGGCAAGACAGGGCACTCAGGCTCCCTCTGAGCACACAGACTGGGACAGAATTTCTGCCAGCCCAGAAGGTGGTGGGAGTGAGGGATGGCCACACCTCCATTCACCAAGAGGGTGTGAAGTATAAGAGTAACAAGGGTAATATTGGACCTTTCCAGTCTTTCATGTCAGGTATGTTCTTGTAGTCCCCAGCCAGTAGAACCTATTCTTAGGTCCCTGGAATCTGAGAGAATGCTGCCACTTTAAATGTCTAAAATGGTCGAATTGGTTGTAAACATTAAAAATGGCTACACCCTCAGGACAGCTAAAAGTGCACAGTTCATCCTGTCTCCTTCTTCACTGCTACTCTTTTTATTCACTAACCACCAGTGCAGTCTTCTGTACAGCCCCTGGCTAGCAGAGCTAATTTTTAGATTAATTCTTAGGTCTTAACACCACTTGTAAATGTCCAAGCTGTCCATGCCATCAGGATCACTGATACTCTGCAGCTCCATATGTCTCCTTTTTTGGTGTTTTCTTGCAGGTTCTTCTACTAGTTGGAGTTTAGTTCACTTCTATATCCTTCCTTCCAAAGTTTAGGGCTCCAGGATTATCTTCTGTATCTGTGT
>NW_006928251.1:2058-2832 GCF_000298275.1 Orycteropus afer afer
TTTACTCCATCCCCATCATTAAGGTTGGCTCTACTCTGAGGAGGCAGCCCTTCCCCAGTCATACTTTGAGTACCTTCAGACCTGAGGGGCTCATCTTCAGAAAATGTTTCAGGGCTATTCATAAAGTTTTCCAGTAATATATCAGACTATGTTTCAGCCCTATTCATAAGGTTTTCACTGGCCAATTTTTTAAGAACTGATGGCCCCTTCCTTCTTCCAAGTCTGTTTGAGTCCAGAAGCTCTGCTGAAACCTGTCCACCATGGGTGACCCTGCTAGTATTTGATATACTGGTGGCATAGCCTCCAGCCTCACAGCAAGCCACAGCCACCACAGTATGACAAACTGACAGACGAGTGGTGGAGGGGCAAACTTAGGTGCCCTAATTGATGGCATAAATAGGCTATCAAGCATAATCCAAAATGCACAAACAGCAGAAGATAAACTAGATGATTGGGACTTTCTAAAATGTAAAATTTTATATGCATCAAAAGACTTGCAAAAGAGGAATAAAGAGAAGCTACAGATTGGGAAATATATTCAACAATGACATTTCTGACAAGGGACTTACCTGTAAAATTTATAGAAAACTCCAACACCTCGACATCAAAAAGACAAATAATCCAATTTAAAAATGGGCAGAAGACATGAATAGACACTTCACCAAGGAGGATATTAAAGCGGCCAACAAAGATATGAAGAAATACTCAAGATTATTAGCTATTAGAGAGATGCAAATCAAAACAACAATGAGATACCATCTTGCTCCAGCACTA
>NW_006928251.1:5027-5682 GCF_000298275.1 Orycteropus afer afer
CTGTTCCTATCCTGGCTCTCACCTCTCTAGGATATATACCTAGTAATGGGGTTGCTGGGTCAAATGGTATCTCCAATTCCAACTTTCTAAGGAATTGCCATATTGCTTTCCACAGTGATTGTGTCACTTCATAGGCACACTCAATTGGATTGTTAATTCCTTTGGCGTTGAGGCATTGGAGTTTTCCATCAATCTTAGAGAGAAGTCCCTTGCCCAGATAATGTAATTATCAGCAAATATGAACTTGTTGCTGTCATTTTTGTCATAGGCTTTTTCATTGTGTCGATTTCTTGGTTCCATATAATTTTCTATGCTGAGCTCGTTTTGTTTGTGTATCATGTTATCACTGCCTTCATTGCTATTGCTTTAGTGTTTGCTGAATATTTATGCTTGTCCTCTTTTTTATTTTGATGTAAAGGTTTATCATTTTTCTTTGAGGTTACCCTGTAATTTATAGTTTTCTTCCCAAGTTTAGAACAGTCCATTCTATCTTGTAGTTTTCTTGACTTCCCTACCATCTAGAAGTTCTGTAATGACACAGATTTTTTTCCCTCTTTTTAGTTTGTAATTGTCCTCATTTGTAGGTGGTGTCTCTGGTTCTCTGTTTACAATCTTGTAGGCTTATTTACTTTGCATACTTCCATAGCTGGGTTGG
>NW_006928252.1:0-907 GCF_000298275.1 Orycteropus afer afer
ATTGACAGCCTTGGAGACCCTGTGGGCAGTTCCACTCTGTCCTC
This sequence comes from Orycteropus afer afer, assembly GCF_000298275.1. NCBI lineage: Eukaryota > Metazoa > Chordata > Mammalia > Tubulidentata > Orycteropodidae > Orycteropus > Orycteropus afer. The sequence continues at coordinate 45 of NW_006928252.1, forward strand.
TAGGGGCGCTGTGGGTCAGAATCGACTCCAGGGCAGTGGGTGTGGTTTGGGTTTTGGTCACTGGGTGTCTCTTGGTGTGGAAGAGCTGTGGTACAGGCCTCCTGCTGGGGACCCCTGGCAGTTCCAGTGTCTCCAAGCAAGAGAGTCCTGAGTCCTATAAGAGCTAAGAACTTCCTGGGCGGGGCTCCTGGCTGTCAATGAGTCTCTTTCTCCGCTCTGCCCTCCCTCCCTAGAGTCTCTGGAGAGGAGAGGTACATTGTAGACCCACAGGGACAGAGAAGGTTGCTGGACTAAACCACCTACTGTTCAGTAGCTCTTGGTGGAAAAGGGACGGCTTAGGTCCAGAGTGGGAGTACTTCCTCTGGCCAGGACTGTCAACTGACCCGTGTGGAATTTCCCTGATGTTCCCAGAGGAGCTCCCATTCAATCTGGGAGACGAGTGACCCTTGGGTGCCTTTTGTTGCTCGGTCGGAGGTTGGGAAGCAGTGGGGGCAGGCGGCCTTCCCCTGTGAGTACGAGGGTGCCAGGCGCCGCTCTTCTAGCTCTGGGGTCCCCAGCCAGCTCACCACCTTCTCACCTCTTCCCAGAACTCTCCTCTGGCTGTCTCTTGCACCATTTCCAGGGTTGCACTTTGAGGGAAAGTCAAATTAAAACAAAAAAAAAAAAAAAACAGAATAAAAAACTAAAAAACCCGTTGCTGCCTGTTGAGTGTCGTTGAGTCCGTTGACTCCGATTCATGGCAACCCCGTGTCACAGACTGAGACTGCGCACCACAGGGCTTTCTTGGCTGTTAGTTAATGGGTCCTTCCTCCTTGGTGGTGGTGCAGTACCTAAGGCACTTGACTGCTAACCAGAAGGCTGGC
>NW_006928252.1:2347-3379 GCF_000298275.1 Orycteropus afer afer
TGCTGCTGAAAGAGACACGGGCTCCTGAGACACGCGTTGCTGGGAAAGAGACGCACGAGACACACATCGCTGAGTGAGACACCGAGGGACCAGCACTGCTGCGAAAGAGACTGTGAGAGACTGTTGGCCGAGGGACAGCGGGCTGGGAGGGAGGCTGAGCATTTTTCCCTGAATTTGAATTGTAGCCTGTGGTGCTTCCCTTAATAAACCCCATAATCTGTGAGCTCTGTGTGGCCACTGCAGCGAATTATCGAACCAGGAGAGAGGTGGTGGTGCTTTGGGAGGAACGGTTGGAGAAAGGGCTGGAGGGAGGCAGCATGTCTGGCCTTGTAGGAATAGGCCTTGGATTACTGCTGGTAATCCTGTCTTCCTCTTGTGAGATTAGAGGAGGTCAGAACATGTGGCCTCCTTGCCGTTTTAGCAGTAACACACTAGATATATCTATTTTTAATTCCTGTATTAAAAAAAAAAAAAAAAAACACTGAGAATTAGAAATATCAGGCACTTGTGTAAAATGTTGTTGCTGCTGTTAGGTGCCGTCGAGTTGGCCTCAACTCCTAGCGACCCTGTGGACAACAGAACAAAACACTGCCCTGTCCTGCACCAACCACAATCCTCGCTGTACCTGAGCCCGTTGTGGCAGCCACTGTGTCAGTCCATCTCGTTGAGGGTTTCGCCCTTTTTCGTTGACACTCACTTCACCGAGGATGATACCTTCTCCAGAGACTGGTCTCTTCTGACAACATGACCAACGTAGGTGAGGTGAAGTCCGGCCAGGCTCCCTTCTAAGGAGCATTCCAGGTGCACTTCCTCCAGGACAGATCTGTTAGTTCTTTCAGCCATCCGTGGTACTTTCCATATTCTTCGCCAGCACCAAGACTCAAAAGCATCAACTCTTCTTCGGTCTTCCTTATTTATTGTCCAGCTCTCACATGCGTATGAGGTGATTGGGAATACCATGGCTTGGGTTAGATGCAGCTCAGTCTTCAAAGTGGCATTGATAATGAGTTTCTTTTAATGAAGACCCACCGT
>NW_006928252.1:5239-6310 GCF_000298275.1 Orycteropus afer afer
CAGGGAGGGGCAGATAGGTCTGCTTGTCTACTCAGGACTCCTGCCAGTGAACCGGCGTGCAGGGGAGAAAAGGGGTCAAACCACCACCGCGTTTCTGGTCAGGCAGTGGGCCCAGAAGGAAAGCTGGGCAAACAGGGCCATTTGTCATTGATCCATTCATTTCTTTCCCATTTTGAGAGTCTCATTTATTCCTTCTTTGTTGAGTTGTTTCCATAAATATTAGTCACTAATGGTCATCTTTAACCCATATTGTGGAACAAGCAGAACAGTGGCCCACAAAGATGTCTACGTCCTAATCTCTGCAACTTGTGACGCTGGTACCTTACCTGACGGAAGGGGCGTTGTTGGTGTGATTTCACCATTCTGTGGCATCACCTTCCTTTGGAATGGGTACAAATATGGATGTCTTCCAGTCAGTTGGCCAGGTAGCCAACTTTCTTCCAAATTTCTTAGCACAGACAAGTGAGCCCTTCCACCCACTTGTTGAAACATCTCAATGAGTATTCCATCAATTCCTGAAGCTTTGATTTTTGCCAGTGACAGCTTGGACTTCTTCCTTCAACACCATTGCTTCTCGATCATGTGCTGAAATGGGTAAATGTCGACTGATTCTGTTCCGACAGTGACTCTATGTATTCCTTCCAACTGCTTTGGATGTCTTCAAGATTGCAGCTGGAGGCTTCAATTTTCCCTGCAGTCTTTCAGCTTGAGAAACAGCAAGTGTGTCCTTCCCTTTTGGTTTTCTAACCCCAGGTCTTTGCCCACGTCATTATAATAGTTGACCTTGTCCTCTCCTGACACCCTTTGACATCTTCTGTCTAGCTCTTTTACTTCATCATTTCTTACACTCGAGCTACTCCACCTTCAGGAGCAAGTTTCAGAATCTTTCTGACATGCGTTTTGGCCTTTTCTTTCCCCTTCCTCTTTTTTTTAATGACCTTTGATTTCTTCATGTGCGATGTCCTTGATGTCATCCTACAACTTGTCTTCGATCACGAGAGTTCCGTGTATCAATCTTCTCTTGAGATTGTCTCTGAGTTCAGGTGGGATATACTCAGGGTCCTACTTTGG
>NW_006928253.1:0-1901 GCF_000298275.1 Orycteropus afer afer
CAATTCTGTATCCTTCCCTTCAAGGCTCAGGGGTCCAAGATTATCTTCTGTGTCTGTGTTAATTGGTTTCCCTTTTCTTTGTTGAAGAGGGTCTTTGCAATCCTTCTGCCTAGTCCGCCATCTTGCCGGAAGCCTGCATTATTCTTTAGTGTTGCATAGTATTTCATTGTGTGTATGTATCACAATTTGGTTATCCAATCCTCTGCTGATGGGCACTTAGGTTGTTTCCATCTCTTTGCTATTGTGAATAGTGCTGCAATAAAAATGAATATGCATATATCTACTCGTGCCCTGGCTCTCACTTCTTTAGGATTTATACCTAGTAATGGGATTGCTGGATCAAATAGTTTTCTATTTCCAACTTTTTACGGAATCGCCATAGTAATTTCCACAGTGATTATATCATTTTACAGTCCCACCAGAAGTGTATGAGAGTCCCAATCTCTCCACATCCTCATCAGCATTTGTTATTTTCTGTCTTGTTGAACTTTGCTATTAGTGCTGGGGTGAGATAATATATCATTGTTGTTTTGATTTGCAACTCAACAACAATAATAACAGTTAATGATCATGAACATTTCTTCATGTGTTTGTTGGCAGACTGACTATCTTCTTTAGTAAAGTGTCTGTTCTTGTCTTCTGCCAATTTTTAAATTGGATTGTTTGTCTTTTGTTGAGGTGTTGTAGTTTTCTATAAATTTTAGAGATAAGTTCTTTGTGAGAATATTCTTTGCTGAATATATTTTCCCAATCTGTAGGTTCTCTTTTTATTCTTTTGGAGAAGTCTTTTGATGCACATAAGAATTTAATTTTTAGAAAGCCAATCAGCTAGTTTATCTTCTGTTGTTTGTGCATTTTTACTTGTGTTTGGTATACTATTAGTGCCGTATATTAGGGCCCCTAAGTTTTCCCCCACATTTTCTTTGATGAACTTTATAGTTTTAAGTTTCACATTTAAATCTTTGATCCATCTATATTTGGTTTTTGTGTATGGTGTGAGGTATGGATCTTGTTTCATTTTTCTGCAAATGGATATCCAGTTTTACCAGCATCATTTATTAAAGACACTCTATCTTCTCCATTGAATTGATTTTGACACTTTATCAAACATCAGCTGACCGTAGGTTGATGGATCTATTTATGAGTTCTCAATTCTGTTCTATGTGTCTGTCATTGTACCAATACCAGGTTGTTTTCACTACAGTGGCAGTATAATAGCTTTTGAGATCTGGGAGTGTGATATCTCCTACTTTGTTCTACTTCTTCAGTAGTGCTTTGCTTGTCTGAGGTCTCTTTTCCATATAAAATGTCCTTAAGAATGTTTATGGAATCTGGATTGGGATTGCATTAAATGTATAGATTGCTTTGGGTAGTAGGGATATTTTCACAGTGGTCAATCTTCCTATCCATAAGCATGATATGTTCTTCCATTTATGTAGATCTCTTGTAGTTTCTTTTTTTAAAATACATTTTATTGAAATATAATTTATGTATAGTGAAATACGCAAAACTAAAGTGACATGGGTAATGCATTTTTTTTTTTTTTTTTGCAATGTTCCCTATCCTCCCCTCCCACCCCTGGTAACCAACAAAGAAAGTTTCCTTCCATATATAAACCTTTCCTTGATGTTTTATAATAATAACTAATACTTTATTTGTCTATCTGTGACTTATTTCAATCCTTCAAGTTCATCCCTCTTACTCAGTGTTCTGCAGATTCTACATTATTCTTTTGTGTTTCATAGTATTCTATTGTGTGTATGTACCATAGTTTGGCTATCCATTCTTCTGTTGATGGGAAGGTAGGTTGTTTCCATCTTTTTGCTATTGTAAATAGTGCTGCGATGAACATGTTGTTGTTGTTAGGTGCCATCGAGTTGTTTCCAACTCATAGTGACCCC
>NW_006928253.1:2391-3971 GCF_000298275.1 Orycteropus afer afer
AACCAAGCAACATGAATTCTTTGACAACCTCAATCTTTTCTCCATTTATTGTGATGCTGTTTATTGGTCCAGTTGTGAGGATTTTTGTCTTCTTTATATTGAGATGTAATCCATACTGCAGACTGTGTTCTTCAATCTTCATCAGTAAGTGCCTCAAGTCATCCTCAATTTCAGCAAGCAAAGTTGTATCATCAGCATATTTCAGGTTTTAGTGATTCTTCCTCCAATCCCGATGCCACGTTTTTCTTCATATAGTCCAGTTTCTTGGATTATTTGCTCAGCAAATAGATTGAATAAGTATGGGGAAAGGATGCAACCCTGATGCACTCCCTTCTTGATTTTAAACCATGTAGTGTCCTCTTGTTCCGTTCGAAATACAGCCTCCTGTCAGGAGGTACAGGTTCCTCATGAGTACAATCAAGTGTTTGGGAATTCCCATTCTTCTCAATGTTACCCATAATTTGTCATGATCCACACCATCAAATGCCTTTGCATAGTCAATAAAACACAAGTAAACATCTTTCTGGTATTCTTTGCCTTGAGCCAAGATCCATTTCACAGCAGCTATGATATCCCTTGTTCCACGTCCTCTTCTGAATCCAGCTCGCACCTCTGGAAGTTCTCTGTCAATATACTGCTGCAACGTTTTTGAATTATTTTCAGTAAGATCTTACTTGTGTGCAACATTAATGATATTGTTCAATAATTTCCACATTCTGTGGGATCATCTTTCTTTGGAATGGTAGAAATATGGATCTCTTCCAGTCTTCCAAATGTCTTGGCATAACCAAGTGAGTGCCTCCAGGGCAGCATCCGTTTGTTGAAATATCTCAATGGGTATTCCGTCAATTCCCGGAGCCTTGTTCTTCACCAATTCCTTCATTGCAGCTTCAACTTCCTCCTTCAGTACCATTCGTTCTAGATCATAGGCCACCTTCTGAAATGGATGAAGATCAACCAGTTCTTTTTGGTACAGTGATTCTGTATTCCTTCCATCTTCTTTTGATGTTCCTTGCATCATTCAATATTTTGCCCTTAGAATCTTTCAATATTACAACTGAGGCTTAATTTTTTTCCTCAATTCTTTTAGTTTGAGAAATGTCGAGTGTGTTCTTCCCTTTTGGTTCTCTAACTCCAGGTCTTTGCACATTTCATTATAGTAATTGGCTTTGCCTTCTTAAGCTGCTCTTTGAAATCTTTGGTTCAGCTCTTTTATCTTGTCATTTCTTCCATTTACTTTAGCTGCTCTCCGCTCAAGGGCAAGTTTCAGAGTCTCTTCTGCCATCCATTTTGGTCTTCTTTTGTTGTCTTTTTAGTGACCTCTTGCTTTCTTCATGGATGATGCTCTTGATGTCATGCCACAGTTCTTCTGGTTTTTGGTCATTGGTGTTCAATGTATCAAATCTGTTCTTTAGATGATCTCTAAATTCAGGAGGGATATACTCTAGATCATATTTTGGCTTTTGTTGTTGTTGTTGCTGTTAAGTGCTGTTGAGTCATTTCCGACTCATAGCGACCCCATGCACAGCAGAATGAAACACTGCCCGATCCCGCACCAGCCCCACAATCCCTGCTATACT
>NW_006928253.1:4751-6028 GCF_000298275.1 Orycteropus afer afer
AATTTCCAGCATTATTTCTGTCACCAAGGCCAAATTTTCCAACTACTGGTGATTCTTCTTTGTTTCCAACTTTTGCATTCCGGTCACCAGTGATAATTAACACATCCTGATTGCATGTTTGGTCAATTTCAGACTGAAAAGTTGATAAAAATCTTCAATTTCCTCATGTTTGGCGTTGGTGGTTAGTGCATAAATTTGAATAATAGTCGTATTAATGGGTTTTCCTTGTAGGCGTGTGGATATTATTCTATCACTGACAGCATTGTACTTCAGGACAGATCTTGAAACATCCTTTGTGATGATGAATGGCATGCCATTCCTCTTCAAACTGTCATTCCCGGCATAGTAGATCGTATGGTTGTCTGATTCAATATGGCCAAAGCCATTCCATTTCAGCTCACTAATGCCTAGGATATCAATCTTTATGAGTTCCATTTCATTTTTGACAACTTCCAATTTTCCTAGATTCGTATTTTGTACACTCCATGTTCCAATTATTACTGGATGTTTGTCGCTGTTTCTCCTCAATTTGAGTGGTGCCACATCAGCAAATGGAGGTCTTGAAAGCTTTACCTTATCATATGAGTAAGGCTGATTTTACTCTGATAATGCAGCTCTTGCCCAGTCCTACTTTGAGAGCTCTCTAAGCTAGTGACTCATCTTCCTCCTCTGTATTGGACAATGTTTTCCTCTGTATTGGACAATGTTTTCATAAAGTTGCACAATAATATATCAGACAGTGTTTCTCTGCTATTCATAAGGTTTTCCCTGGCCAATTATTTGAGAAGTGGATGGCCTCCTCTTTCTTTCTAGTCTGTCTCAGTCTGCAAGCCGGGCTGATACCTGATACCATGTGCACCCCACTGGGTTTGAAACACCAGTGACACAGCCTCAAGACTCACAGCAACACATCACCACAGTAGGAGAAACCGACAGACAAGTTTGTCTCCCTTAGCTGTTGGAAACCCTCCAACCACCCTTACCTGGATCTCTGCAGCTGACTCCTCGATCTGTTCTGGTCCCCTTTGCTTTTTCTGCCCCTCCCTGCCTTCTCGCCTCACTGCTTGTGGGGCATGGCTTGGGTTCCCTCTCCTCACCTGGGTCTCTGGGGCTGACTCCTTGATCTGTTCTGGTCCCCTTTCAGTCACTTTAAATATCCAAAATGGTGATGAACATGTTGTTGTTGTTGTTGTTAAGTGCCGTTGAGTCATTTCCGACTCATAGCGACCCCATGCACAGCAGAACGAAACACTGCCCGATCCTGCACCAGCCCCACA
>NW_006928254.1:0-722 GCF_000298275.1 Orycteropus afer afer
AAGACTGCACAGACCCTCTTCAACAAAGAAAAGGGAAACCAATTAACACAGACACAGAAGATAATCTTGGACCCCTGAGCCTTGAAAGGAAGGATGTAGAAGTGGACTAAACCCCAACTAGCAGAAAAATTTGTGTGAAAATACCAAAAAAGGAGTCATTCGGACCTGCAGTCTGCCAGCGATCCTAAGCGATCCTGATGGCACAGACAGCTTGGAGATTCCTGAGTGCTGGTAGGAACTAAGAATTAATATAAAAATGACCCTACTAGCCAGGGACTGCACGGAGGACTGTGCACGGTGGCTGGGGAACAAACAGAGAAGATGAAGAGAAAGGTGGGCTGAACTGGGACTTTTGCTGGTCTGGAGGGCACCGCCATTTTGAAGGTTTAAAAAGCAGCTTGGGTATTTTGGATATTTAAAGAAACAACACTCTCACAAATTCCTGGGGCTTAAGAACACGTTCTGCTTTTCAGCAACCCCAAGGACACTCGGGGCCTGCAAGACTGAAAAGTTAACAGAGATCTAAATACAACAATGCCATGATGCCTCGGAAACAACAGACCATCACAGTCCACACAAACAAGCAGGATAAAGTGGCAGAAACAAGGGAGCAGGAAACAGACCCAAAACACATCCCTAAGGAAGAAGCAGCATTGGAACTCTCTGATAAGGAATTCAAAAGAATTATCTTTAGGTATCTTCAAAGGATTGAGAGACAGACC
>NW_006928254.1:1407-2288 GCF_000298275.1 Orycteropus afer afer
ACAAACAAAAAGAGGGCAAAGACTGTGTAGTCACAGAACTTCTAAATGGTGAGGAAGTTAAGAAAGATGCGAGATAGAATGGACTGTTCTAAATCTGGGGATACAATTATAAATCATAGGGTAACCTCAAAGAAAAATAATAAACCTTCATATCACAATAAAAAAGAGGACAAGAACACATATACTAAAATAACAGCAACAAAGGAAATGGTAACACGATTCATAAACATAATGAGCTCAGCACAGAAAATAATACGAACAAAGAAACCAAGGACACCATGAAAAAACACATAACAAAATGACAGCAACAAATTCAAACTTATCAATAATTACCCTGCATGTTAATGGATTAAATGCACCACTCAAGAGACAGCTGCAGACTGGATAAGAAAATACAACCCATCAATATACTGCCTACATATGGCAGGGGTGGGAGGAGAGGGGAGGGAACGCTGTTAAATAGATAGAGATAAGTATTGTTTGGGGTGAAGAGAAGGGCAATGTACCAAATGTGAGTGACCAATATGGCAGCATTGAGGATGAGAAAGACGGAGAGAGGTACATGGGAGGTACAGACAACAAATATGAACCCTTTTGCACATACAGTACTGCGTTGTCAATGAAGGCCAACATGGGTATATATATGGATGGATAGATGGGTGGACAGGCTAAACGATTATGTATGTCTATGAAATAGGGAGTGTATCCAAGAACATTTACAGGGTTGGCAGACAATGGTCGTATAAGTTTATGTGGATGATCAGAATACCCAGGTGTATAGTAGAACTGACAAGGGGCAAAGTTGTGGTCACTGCTTGGTCACAGCCAGCTACCCAGAGGGACCAAGTAGTTGAACCTGCGGGCTTGGGACCATAGTCACA
>NW_006928254.1:3283-4565 GCF_000298275.1 Orycteropus afer afer
TAGCCAAAAGATGGAAACAACCTAGGTGTCTATCAACTGAGGAATGGATAACCAAACTATGGTACATACACACAATGGAATACTATGCAATGCTAAATAATAATGTAGAATCTTCAAAACAGTGCATAACGTGGATGAACTTGGAGGACATTATGCTGAGTGAAATAAGTCAATCACAAAAGGACAAATATTGTTAGTCCATTATTGTAAAGTTAAGGAAAGGTTTATCTATAGAAGGAAATTTTCTTTGTTGGTTACCAGGAGTGGGAGGAGGGGAGGGCACGCTGTTAGATAAACAGAGATAAGTATTGATTTGGGTGAAGAGAAGGGCAATGTACCAAATCTGTGTGACCAATATGACAACATTGAAGATGAGAAAAACATAAGAGAGGTACATGGGAGGTACAGACAACAAATATGAATCCTTTTGTACATACAGTACTGCATTGTCAGTGAAGGCTAACATGGGTATATGGGTGGATAGATGGGTGGACAAGCTGTCCGATTAGGTATGTCTATGAAATGAGGATTGTATCCAAGAATATGTATAGGGTTAGCAGACAATGGTCCTATAAGTTTAGGTGAATGATCAGAATTCCCAGGTGTATAGCAGAGCTGACAAGGGGCAAGGTTGTGGTCACTGCTTGGTCACAGCCAGCTACCCAGAGAGACCAAGTAGTTGAACCTAAGGGGTTGGTACCATAGTCTCAGGGGACATCAAGCTCAATTTGCATAACATACTATACAAAATATTGTTTCACCTCCTACCTTGGCGAGTAGCAACTAGGATCTTAAAAACTAGCAAGCTGCCATCTAGATGCAACGATGGGTCTCTCCTCATCCAGAGCAAAGAAGAATGAAGGAAACCAAAAATCATGGAAACAATTAGTCCTAGTGACTGGTACACCATCTAATCTGCAGCCTATACAACTATGAGACCCGAAGAAGTAGATGGTGCCCAGCTACCACTGTCATGCCCCTGGAAGGGGATCTATGTAGGAGATCCTTGATAGAGAGGGAGAACAATGTGGAACAAAACTCAAAATCATTTGGAGGGATAAAAGGTGGGGACCAGGTTTGCTGATATGATAGAGCCTGGTGGAACCACTTAGACTATGGCCCCTAGCTGCCCTTCAGGTCTGGAATTGAACCCACACCTGTGGCTTCAGCCAAACAAAAGACAGGCATATGAGTTGAACATTTATCTCAAGTAGATACACTCTTTGGAGAGAACAATCACGGGAGAAAGAAGGGCTGCTTATGCACAGGGAGACAGCTCAGG
>NW_006928254.1:5650-6185 GCF_000298275.1 Orycteropus afer afer
GAATTTATAGAAAACTCCAACACCTCAATAACAAAAAGACAAACAATCCAATTAAAAAATGGGCAGAAGACATGAATAGACACTTCACTGAGGAGGACATTCAAGCGGCCAACAAATATATGAAGAAATGTTCACGATCATTAGCTATTAGAGAGATGCAAATCAAAACAATGAGCTACCATCTTGCTCCAGCACTAGTAGCAAAGTTCAACAAGACACAAAATAACAAATGCTGGCGAGGATGTGGTGAGATTGGGACTCTCATACACTGTGGTGGGACTGTAAAATGGTACAACTATTGTGGAAAGCAGTATGGTGATTCCTTAAAAAGTTGGAATTGGAAATACCATTTGACCCCTCCATTCCATTACTAGGTATATATCCTAAAGAAGTGAGAGCCATGACAAGAACAGACATATGCACCCTCGTGTTCATCGCAATACTATTTACAATAGTCAAAAGATGGAAACAACCTAGGTGTCCATCAACTGAGGAATGGATAACCAAACTATGGTACATACACACAATGGAATAC
>NW_006928255.1:0-2474 GCF_000298275.1 Orycteropus afer afer
CACACACACACACACACACCCCACACCACACATTTGTGAACTCTTGGTTTGCCAACTTGAGAATTCTGATATACAAATAATATTGTTCATTCATCCATTCAATACATACTTGAGTCTTGATCACATTAGAAATATTAATGACCTTTTTCCAAGGAATTTTTTTTCTAGAAGCAAAGTTACTTAGCAATTATCTTCTAAAGATCATGAGGTGAATGGATTTCTGTCCCCATGCTAATACTGAGCCTTAGAATTTAAGTTCAACACCAGAGCTCTTGCATTTCGGGCCAAGTTAATCTGCACTCCTCATGGAAGGAAACCATTCAGTGAAATATCGTTCATTCCTCTCTACTCAAATATATGAGAAACAACTCTATAAAATGTATTATTGTTATCTGCTGTAAAGAAAATGTTGTTGAGGGAATTATTCTTTTTTTCATTAGTTTCACCATAAGACCATGTACAAATATTATTATTATTTTTTAAATTTATTCCTAGAGAAAGCTTTTTTTTTTTTTTTTCATCTGAAGAGCTAGTTTGCTTCCTCCTCACTGAGGAAGATAAGAACATGACATATGATGCTTCCCTTTTTACCCTGTCAGGAAGATCAGAGCTCCTGGGTGGGACAAAGTTAATGTGCTCCACTGCTGACTGAAAGGTGGGATGTTCAAGATGACTCAGAAACACCTCAAAGGAAAGACCTGGTGATATGCCAAAAATCAGCCACTGAAAACCCTAAGGAACATAGTTTTTCTCTGATACAGATGGGTCACCATGAGTTGGAGTAGACTTGATGGCAACTGGTTTTCACCTTGCAGATCAATGCCACATTCTTCTGTTTAATTGACATCTACAAATATTGTCACAACTTGCATTGCATTATTTTTTAGAGATTGATTTTTAATTTCTAGTGATATAGCTTTCTTTTATTTCCCATTTCTTCTTGTAAGGAGCCTCACACTCCTTCTGGAAAGAGAAGAGGACTAGTAGAAAGGATGTCCTCAGATATACCCATTCTGGGTTGAGACTCATCCCTAGCTGCTGGGAATAGTGATGGCCAGTGTTAGCTGAGAGCCTCTATGGTAACGCCTATAACCATAGATAGTCTTCATGCCCGTGGCATGCCCTTTCCCCTGAGACAGCCACTTTCAATAACCAGTGGATTGAGGTAGGGGTAGAAAGGCTGAATAACATGGATGCCTTTGCCAACCTTGCCTAATTCACTATAGTTCAACCAGTTCCTCAGCCCAATCCTACATCTCTCCTCCTCCTAGTTATTCACTAGAGTGTTCACCAGTACATCTTGTATACAGATTTCAGTCTCAGAAACTGTTTGCCAGGAAATCCTATCTAGACAACTGGATTAATAAAAAATGGAAATGATCTCTTCCTTATCAGTTACTTGTGCGGTTGTGAGCTGCCGTTGAGTCTGCCTCTGACTCATGGGGATCCCCTGCCCAGTGGGATCAGAATTCTGTGATTCACAGGGTTTTCACTGGCTGATTTTCAGAAGGACATCAACAGGTCTTTTTTTTTTTTTTTTTCATCCATTTCAGTCTTGAAGCTCCACTGAAAGCTGTTTAGCAGCATAGCAACACACAGCTCTCCACTGATGGACGGATGGTGGCTGCACGTGGGTTGCATTGGCTGAGCATCAAACCTGGGCATCTTGTATGGAAGGCAAGAATAAGGTACACATTCAAGTGCTAGAACCTTTGCCAATGCCTTGGGACATTAAATTACCCTCATAGCTATTATGCCAAATACTTATTTCCTCTTTGGCTTTGTATCACTTCTTGAGTAGATGATATAATTTTATTGTCTGGGAATTACAGTCTTGTATTCTCAAGAGGCAAAGCTGCATAGTCATTTCTCATGCCTTTTTGAGAATTGGGATCTGTCTTATGTATATATTGTTCTTGTGTGCTGTCGAGTTGATTCTGACTCATATGATCCTTACCATTAAGCTATACCTTACTCTGTTCTTAGCATCCTGATCCAAGAGACCAATATGACAGATGTTGCCATAAATCTAAGTATCCACAGTTAAGTAAAAATACTGTATTACTTTATTAATTCATCAAAGTCTGACTGCACAAGTAGCAAAGGATCACAGTGTATTAAAAACCCATGGAGAACCACTATAGTAGGCACTGAGAGGGTTGTCCCTTCCTGATTGATAATGTCCTAATCCCTCTCTCTCTGGTAGCGTAGTGCCTAAGGCACTTGACTGCTAACCAGAAGGCTGGAGGTTCAAACCCACCAGCCACTCATCGGAAAGAAGGTTGGGCAATCTACTTCCAGAGTGATACCACCTAGGAAATTCAAGGAGGGTTCACTATGACTTGGGTCCAACTTCCTTCTGACAACATGACCAAAGTAGGTGAGACAAAGTCTGGCCATTCTCTTTTCCAAGGAGCATTTTGGCTGCACTTCCTCCAGGACAGATCTTTTAGTTCTTTTAGCAGTCCACAGTA
>NW_006928255.1:2574-4073 GCF_000298275.1 Orycteropus afer afer
CCACTCCTCGGAAGGAAGATGAGGCAGTCTACTTTCATAGTGATACTGCCTCGGAAACCCAAGGAGGGGTCGCTATGAGTCAGGTCCGACTGGACAGCACATTACGACAACAACAATTCCTCTCTCTGTTTGTGTCTGCCACTGTTTGCCACAGATATAGAGATGTGACAGAAGTCTGTAATCTCCTCTTACCAATTGTAGCTCTTGATTAAAATCTTTTCTTAGCCCCATTTAATCTCCTCAAACTCATATGCCCCGTGTATCAATCTCAGGATTGTTTGGAACTGAATTATTTGATATCCTGTTATTTATAAGCTTTATTCTATTGAATATTAACTCAGGATGATAAAAAATGTTTTAATGCTGTTGAGAGGGAGTACTCTATCCAGGAATAAATTTAGAGAAAGTTGTGCACTAAGTCTGCTCTTCCTCCTTTTCAATGTCTTTAGAATATTTAAGTTTATGAGAAGTCCTACAAACAAACAAAAGCAAACCATCAAAACATGTTCAGCTGGTGGAAGTCAGCATTTCCCAAATGTATTTAATCATTAAACACATTGAGGGGATCCACATTGTAGAAGTTTTTCATAGCTTCTGTCTGGGGAACAAAATATAGCTGTCATCGTCTCTGTATGTCACTCCACATGGAAGGTTTTTCCAGATTAGTCTATAACCCAAACTGACTAAAGCTAATATTGAGAACCTCAGACAATAGTACTGGCTTCTAAAGAAATGCTCATCATTATCATACACGTTAAAAACATGGGTTCCAGAATCAACTGCCTGAGTCTAAAGTACTTCTCCACAGTTATGATTTATGTATCCTTGGCCAAAATACCTCATCTCTCTGAGACTCCATTACCCCATTTATAAAATAATAGTTATACACATTCACAGGTTCCTTAGAGAGATGCAATAATCCACGTAAAATGCCTAACAGAGTCCCTAGCACATAGTTCATTCTCAAAGACTGACTTTCTATCTGTCTGTCTGTACACACACACAGACACACAAAACACACAAAACACCATTTTAATGTTAATGCCATCTTGAGAAGTGGGTGCCTCCACTATCATTTTGCCTTGGAGGACATTGCTTTTTGCCTTAGAAGAGTTACTGTGTTAGGAGTCAGGCAATCAGAGCTCCAGATTCAATTCTGGGACCTCCAGCTGGGAGGCCTGGGGTGAATCCATTTTTTTCTGGGTTTCATTTTCTTTACCTGTAAAATGTACATAAGATGTGATAGGTCTCCTCTAGTCCTTTTTATGAAAGTCTACTTTCGTGAAAATATCAATAATAAAATTCTAGTATAGCTGGCAATTTATTGTCATGAATGCATACTTTATTTTCACATGCTGCATAACAATGTCTCCTATTCCATTAATATTTACTGCTAGCTATTGCCCAGGAGCTCTGGTAGTGTAGTGCCTAAGGCACTTGACTGCTAACCAGAAGGCTGGAGGTTCAAACCCACCAGCCACTCATCGGAAAGAAGGTTG
>NW_006928255.1:6491-7477 GCF_000298275.1 Orycteropus afer afer
TATTAATGGGTCTTCCTTGTAGGCATGTGGATATTATCCTATCACTGACAGTATTGTACTTCAGGACAGATCTTGAAACATCCTTTGTGATGATGAATGCCACTCCATTCCTTTTCAAACTGTCAATCCTGGCATAGTAGATCATATGGTTGTCTGATTCAAAATGGCCAAAACCAGTCCATTTCAGCTGACTAATGCCTAGGATATCAATCTTTATGTGTTCTATTTCCTTTTTGACAACTTCCAATTTTCCTAGATTCATACTTCATACATACTGTGTTCCAATTATAAATGGATGTTTGTAGCTGTAAGAGCTTCAAGTCATCTTCACTTGTGGCAAGCAAGGTTGTGTTGTCTATGTATCACAGGTTGTCAATGAGTCCTCCTCCAAACCTGATGCCATACTCTTCATCATATAGTCCAGCTTCTTGGATTATTTGCTCAGCATACAGATTGAATAGGTATGGTGAAAGGATAAAATCCTGATGCAATCCCTTCCTGATTTTAAACAGGATCCCCTTTTTCTGTTCAAATAACATCCTCTTGGTCTATGTACAGGTTCCTCATGAGCACAATTAAGTGTTCTGGAATTCCCATTCTTCTCAGTATTACCCAGTTTGTTATGATCCACATAGTAGAATACTTCTGCATACTCAGTAAAACACAAGTAACCATCTTTCTGGTATTCTTTGTTTTCAGCCAAGATCCATCTGACATCAGCAATGATATCTCTCATTCCACATCCTCTTCTGAATCCAGCTTTCATATGGAAATTCTCTGTCAATGTGCTTCTGCAACCGGTTTTTAATTATCTTCAGAAATAATTTACTTGCTTGTGATATTAATGATATTGTCTGATACTTTTCACATTCTGTGGGATCATCTTTCTTTGGAATGGGTAAAATTATGGATCTCTTACAATCAGTTGGCCAGGTCACTGTCTTCCAAATCTCTTGGCATAGAAGAATGAGTGCCATCAGCACAGC
>NW_006928256.1:0-1435 GCF_000298275.1 Orycteropus afer afer
AAAGGCAAATGAATGACTCCACAGTCATAGTAGGAGACTTTAATACACCACTTTCAATGAAAGATAGAACAACTGGAAAGAAACTCAACAAAGACACAGAAGAGCTAAACAATACAATCCACCAACTTGACCTTATAGACATCTACAGAGCACTTCACCCAATAACACCACAATTACATTATTTTCCAGTGCACATGGAATGTTCTCCATGATACACCATATGATAAGCCATAAAGAAATCCTTAATAAATTCAAAAACATATTCTCAGATCACAATGCTATCAAATTAGAAATCAACAATAGGAAGATGAACAGAAAAAGAGTAAACACATGGAAACTGAACAACACGCTCCTTAAGAATGACTGAGTAATAGACGAATTAAAAATGAAATTAAAAAATTCCTGGAATCAAACGAGAATGAAAACACAAGATATCAAAATCTTTAGGACACAGCAAAAGCAGTGATCAGAGGCTAATTTATAGCAATAAATGCACACATCAAAAAAGAGGAAAGAGCTAACGTCAACACTTTAAACCAACATCTCCAACAATTAGAACAGCAAGAAAACCCTATACTCACCAGAAGAAAGGAAATAATAAAGATTTGAGCATAAACCAATGAAACAGCAAATAGAAAGACAATAGAAAAAAAATCAACAAGACTAGAAGTTGGTTTTTTGAAAAGATTAATCAAAATGACAAACCACTGGCAAATTTAACAAAAGAAAAGAGGGAGAGAATACAAATAACACAAATAAGAAATGAAATGGGCAATGTCACAACAGAACCAACTGAAATAAAAAGGATAATATCAGGATACTATGAAGAACTGTACCCCAACAAATTTGAAAATCTGGAAGAAATGGATAGATTTCTAGAAACACACTACTTACCTGAACTAACACAGACTGAGGTGAAAAAGTCAAACAGACCCATAACAAAAGAAGAAATTGAGGCTTCAAGCCAAACAAAAGACAGACTCATGAGGTGAACACTTACATTAGGTAGATTCACTCCTTGGAGAGAACAATCATGGGAGATTAGAAGAGCTGTATATGTACAGAGGCAGGGATCCAGGTAAGGCCAGGAACCCAGGCCTTGGCCCTCCCAAGCAGCAGGAAAGCTGGGGAAATCAGAGAAAAAGGACAGAGGGAGGAAGCAGAGGCAGGGATCAAGGTAAGACTGGGGACCCAGGCCACGCCCCTCCCAAGTGGCGGGAAAGAGGCAGGGATTTATGTAAGGGGAGGGTGGGGAGGATGGAGAGGTTTTTGAACAGCTAAGGAAAACAAACTTGTCTGTCAGTTTGTCATACTGTGGTGGTTGCATGTTGCTGTGAGGCTTGAGGCTGTGCCACCAGTGTCTCAAACCCAGTAGGGTGGTACATGGTGCACAAGATTCAACAGCTTACAGACTAAGACAGACTAGGAAGAAGGA
>NW_006928256.1:1535-2077 GCF_000298275.1 Orycteropus afer afer
ACTTCTCAAAGAATTGGCCAGGGAAAACTTTATGAATAGCAGAGAAACACTGTCTGATACATTGCTGTGCAACTTTATGAATAGCCCTGACACATTGTCCAATACAGTGAAGGAGGATAAGCCACTTAGGTCCGAAGGCTTTCAAAATAGGACTAGGAAACAGCTGCATCATCAGAATAGAACTAGCCTTAATGATATGGATAAGGTAAAGCTTTCAAGATCTCCATTTGCTGACATGGCATGACTCAAATTAAGGAGAAACAGCTGCAACATCCATTAATAATTGGAACATGGAATGTATGAAGCACGAATCTAGGAAAATCGGAAGTTGTCAAAAATGAAATGGAGTGCATAATGATTGATATCCTAGGCATTAGTGAGCTCAAATCGACTGGTTTGGACTATTTTGAATCAGACCACCATGTGGTCTACAATGCTGGGAATGAAGTTTGAAGAGGAATGGCGTGGGGTTCATCATCACAAAGGATGTTTCAAGATCTGTCCTGAAGTACAATGCTGTCAGTGATAGGATAATATCCATA
>NW_006928256.1:2306-2882 GCF_000298275.1 Orycteropus afer afer
CGTGGGGTTCATCATCACAAAGGATGTTTCAAGATCTGTCCTGAAGTACAATGCTGTCAGTGATAGGATAATATCCATACGCCTACAAAGAAGACCAGTTAATACTACTATTATTCAAATTTATGCACCAACTACCAAAGCCAAAGAGAAGGAAATTGAAGACTTTTATCAGCTTCTGCAGGCTGAAATTGACCAAACATGCAATCAGGATGTGTTAATTATCACTGGTGACTGGAACACAAAAGTTGGAAACAAAGAATTACCGGTAGTTGGAAAATTTGACCTTGGTGATGAAATGTTGCTGGAAATTGCATGATATAATTTTGCAAGACCAATGACTTATTCATTGAAAATACTTTTTTTCAACAACACAAACAGTGGCTATACACGTGGACTTTGCCAGATGGAATATACAGGAATCAAATTGACTACATCTGTGATAAGAGGCAATGGAAAAGCTCAATTATCTTCAGTGAAAACCAGGCCAGGAGCTGATTGTTGAACAGACCATCAACTGCTCATATGCAAGTTCAACTTGAAGTTAAAGACAGTTGAAACAAGTCCAAGAGAGCCAAA
>NW_006928256.1:3291-3919 GCF_000298275.1 Orycteropus afer afer
TTTAAGCCTCGAGTTGCAATATTGAAAGACTCTATGGGCAAAATATTGAATGATGCAGGAAGCATCAAAAGAAAATGGAAGGAATACACAGAGTCGCTGTACCAAAAAGAACTGATAGATCTTCATCCATTTCAGGAGATGCCATATGATCAAGAACTAATGGTATTGAAGGAAGAAGTTGAAGCTGCATTTAAAGAATTGGTGAAGAACAAGGCTCCAGGAATTAACGGAATACCCATTGAGATGTTTCAACTAACAGATGCCCCACTGGAGGCACTCACTCAGTTATGCGACGAGATTTGGAAAACAGCTACCTGGCCAACTGACTGGAAGAGATCCGTATTTGTGACCATTCCAAAGAAAGGTGATCCCACATAACGTGGAAATCATTGAACAATATCATTAATATCAGACGCAAATAAGATCTTACTGAAGATAATTAAAAAACGGTTGCAGTAGCATATTGACAGTGAACTTCCAGAAGTGCAAGTTGGATTCAGAAGAGGACATGGAACAAGGGATATCATAGCTGATGTCAGATGGATCCTGGCTCAAGGCAAAGAATACCAGAAAGATGTTTACTTGTGTTTTATTGACTATGCAAAGGCATTTGATTGTGTGGATCATA
>NW_006928256.1:4019-4918 GCF_000298275.1 Orycteropus afer afer
TCTGTATACTGAGCAAGTAATCTGAGAAGCTGGAATAGATGAAGAAGAACATGGCATCAGGATTGGAGGAAGAATCATTAATAACCTGCAATATGCTGATGACACAACTTTGCTTGCTGAAAGTGAAAATGACTTGAGGCACTTAATGATGAAGATTGAAGAACACAGTCTGCAGTATGGATTATATCGCAATATAAAGAAAACAAAAATCCTCGCAATTGGACCTATAGCAGCATCACAATAAATGGGGAAAAGATTGAAGTTGTCAAAAACTTCATATTGCTTGATTCTAGAATCGATGCCAAAGGAAGCAGAATTCAGGACATCAGATAACATATAGCACTGGGAAAGTTGGCTGCAAGGGACGTCTTTAAAGTGCTGAGGATTAAGGATGTCTCCTTGAGGAGTAAGATGTGCCTGACACGAGCCATGATATTTTCAATCGCTTCATGTACATGTGAGAGCTGGACAGTGAATAAGGAAGACCAAAGAAGAGTTTATGCTTTTCAGTTGTGGTGGTGGTGAAGAATGCTGAAAGTAAAAACAGACTGCTAAAGGAACTAACAGATCTGTCCCGGAAGAAGTGCAGCCAGAATGCTCCTTGGATGCAAGAATGGCCAGATTTCATCTCACCTACTTTGGTCATGTTGTCAGAAAGAACCATTCCCTGGAGAAGGATGTCATGTTTGGTAAGGTGGAGGGTCAACAAAAGAGGAGAAGGCCGTCAACAAGATGGATTGACACAATGGCTATGACGATGGGCTGAAGTATAGCAAGGATTGTGGAGCTGGCGTGGGACTGGGCAGTGTTTTGTTCTGCTGTGCATAGGGTCGCTATGAGTTGGACATGACTTGACGGCACCTAACAACAACAACATAGGCACAGGGAGACAGCCCAGG
>NW_006928256.1:5913-6419 GCF_000298275.1 Orycteropus afer afer
CATCCAAAAATCAGTTGGATTCCTCTACACCAGCAAAGAGATTGATGAAAAAGAAATAAGGAAATCAATACCATTTGCAATAGCTACCAAAAAAATAAAATACTTGGGAATAAATCTTACCAAGGACACAAAGGACCTATACAAAGAAAACTATAAAACACTACTCCCATAAACCATAAAAGATCTACATAAATGGAAGAAAATACCATGCTCATGGATAGGAAGACTGAACATTGTTAAAATGTCAGTTCTACTCAAAGCAATCTATACATTCAATGCAATCCAATCCAGATCCCATCAACATTCTTTAAAGTTATGGAAAGACCAATCACTAACTTTATGAAAGAGACCTCAGATAAGCAAAGCATTATTGAATAAGAAGAACAAAGTAGGAGATCTCACACTCCCAGATCTTGAAAACTACTACCCAGCCACAGTAGTCAAAACTGCCTGGTATTGGTACAATGACAGACACATAGACGAATGGAATAGAATTGAGCACCCAG
>NW_006928257.1:0-6155 GCF_000298275.1 Orycteropus afer afer
AAAAGAAAAGAAAAAGAAAACACAGCAAATGTTTTAGTATTTTCTCCACATTGATTCTTGGAAAATTAACAGAAAGCTATTCTTTATTCATATAAGATCCCTGTTATGGATACAGAGGAGGCCCTGAGTTGCTCAATTAAGGGTTCAACTACAGCTAAAAGATTGGTGGTTGAACCCACTCAGAGGTTCCTCAGAAGACATGCCTGGCCACCTGTTTCTGAAAGGTCACCTCTTTGAAAATACTATGGAGGTCTACTCTGCACACAAGGGTCTCCATGAGTCAGAATCAATGCAACAACAACCAACCACTACTGGCGGTTATCTAACTAATGGTGGGTGACATCCCACCATTTCCACAGTCATGGCTTTCCTGTTGGGATGGCCGAGAATTGGCAGTACACCACTCACAGTGCCTAACCAGCCTTCCATTTGAGTATCTTTCTGCCTCTCTGTTTGCACCACTAAATCACACAACTTTAAATTGCCCTAGGAGTATAATTTTAATAGATGCCAAGACTGTTTTGCTGACAACTTCTCTATTAATGAATGACAAATGCTTGCAGCTTAGCACCATTGTTCCAATAGGCAGTTAGACTATATACCCAATTCTGTCATCTGCATGAAAACACAAACAAGCATAAAAAGAGTGAAGAATGCCAACAAGAATATGCCATTTCCCCTAACTTTTCTTAAACTATGAAAGACAAATAATTGAAAATTTTGAGTTACTGTAACTGCAGAATGGGTATTTTTAATTTCAGAAACATCAACAACAAAAGCAGGGATGACATGAGCGGGTGGGAAAAATTAAAGTCAGGTTTCTAATTAATTTCTGAAATTCTCCAGTGCAAGTCCAAACCACTTTTTCTCAAATTATTTTGATACATCATGAATGTGAACAATTCCCAGGTACCCAGACTTGAACTTAGTTCTATAGCTGTAAATATTAGTAAGGTTGGTCTTACATGCAGGAAGCTCAGGGCACTTCTATATGGTTTAATTCAGTAAAAATAATTTGCCTCTGGAAGGGCCCTTTCCTTATTACAACCCCCTTATGTTTTCTAAAGCACTCTGGTGGCGTAGTGCCTAAGGCATCTGACTGTTAATCAGAAGCTTCGCAGTTCAAACCCACCAGCCACCCCACGAAAGGAAGCCTGGGCAGCCTACTTCCATAAGATTTACCACCTTAGAAAACCAAAGGGGTTCACTATGAGTTGGAATCGACTTGATGGCAGTGATTTTGGTTTTGTTTTGTTTTCTAATGACTGATAAATATTTGCAGGCATATAATATTATACTCACATCCATGTAGAGCAGAGCAAAATAGGACAGAGAAGGTTCAAGGGGGTACTTGGAATGTGTTCGTGGTGACTGTGGGATGGAGGATCCAATGGGATAATTCTAGACTATTCAGTCTAGAATCTGTTCAGTCAAGAATCACCTTGCTTTTGTAAATTGGTATGAAATTCATTTGTACCAAAGGGCCACTTTCTACATACGGCATTTCACAATATCTATTTAAAATTTTATATTTGAAAGAAAGACTAAAATGCAAGATGGAAAAAGTTAGATTGTGCTCCGTCTCTTGTGGGAGTTTTCCTTGGTGATATTTAGAAATTTATCTGTGTTTGGATGGGTATAATTAAAAAAAAAAAAAAAAAAAACGCTATAGATCTTAAAGTGGGTTAGGAAAATTTTTCAAATATATTATAAGCTGTAATACTAAGAAAGTGTGTTTGATAACCAACAGAATTTTAATGTCTTCCATTTTCTAAATGCCAAGGATTGTTTAACATAGCTTGATCTTGAAAATGAAACAAAACTCTGAAATATTTAAAAATGGATCTCATCTGACTCTTTTTCCAATAATTTCTTCTTGAAGACTTAAAGAAGCTTAGGAACAATGGGCCCAAGAATAAAATTTTTATTTCTCCAGAAGTTTAAATTCTGGCCTTTAAATATTTCTAAGAAAAGGTGATTACTGGTCTTAAATACTGTCAACAAATTAAAGGTTAAATTTTCCCTATTGGCAACATGCCCTCGAAAATTCAGAGCTCCCTCCCATTCACAATTTCTTTTTCTTCTCCCTTTAGCCACCGTACCTTGTAGAGGGAAGAATGGAACTGTTGTAAGAATTCATACTTCATGAGCACAAGATGAAAAGACAGAATGTTCAGAATGGAAGACAGCAATGCCCTTTTATATTACCAAATTATTTGTAGTATAAATGTTCATAGCAAACGTACTTCTCCCTCATGGTGTATATCAATATCATTACATCAGATAAAAGCAATGACTGAGACAAAACTTTTACTGATCAACTTTTTAATTCCTTGCAAAAAATATTAGTAATTATTAGGTTGATTAAAAAAAAAAACAATTAAATCCTTGTTCTGATGCACATTTTCTCAACAACATAATCTTTCAACCATCTCTGTGTACAGGATCCATGGCAAGTGTTTAACGTCATAGTGAGAACAAAGTTTAAGGAAGAGTTCCTTGGTGGCACAAAGGGTTCAATGCTCAACTACCAGCCAAAAGGTTGGTGGTTCAAACCCACCCAAAGGAGCCTTGGAAGATAGGCCTAACAATCTGCTTCTGAAAAGCCACAGTCTTGGAAATACTATGGAGCAGTTCTACTCTGCATGGATGTGGTTGTCATGAATTGGAATCAACTCACCACCAACAACACAAAGTTCAGAGAGGCCCAGCTGGAACCCAAAAGTGCCCACATTTCACATTATATGGGAGATGGCACGGCCTGTCATGCAGGAAGCATTAAGGAAAGATCTGCTGATCACACGGGAATTGTCAGCCACCCTTCCACGACAAGGTCAATAGTCATAAACAAGACTGCCTGCAAGTTATTTTTCTAGCCTCATCTCCCCATATGATTCTGTATGTAGTCCATAATCCAACCCTCCTTGGATGAATCCTTGTCTTCCTGATTCCTCTGCTGAACCTCATGGTACTATCTTTGTGCTTCTCTGTGGTAATTGCCTTATTTCTGTATGGGTTGGACTCATTTGAGCACAAGTCAAGTGCACAATGGCTGTGTTATCGTTTCAGATACTGAGCTAATTGCTTAATGAACATCTCTCTCTCAGAGTACCTAGTTTCAGAATGTGAACACAGCAGGGGCTCCATAATATTAAGAATTTAAGTGCCTTCCCTAAAACTTTCATATAGCACATCTACCTCTGAAGCCTAAAGCATTCTGTTTCTTGAGAATTGACATCAAGATGCTTAAAGAAGAAACACGAATAGTATCCATTTACATTGTACATAATCTCTATGAGTTGAAACCGACTCAACAGCACTTAACAACACCACGCCGAAAAGGCCAGAAGGCACCTTATAAAACTTTTTTTTCTTTTTCACAAGATTATATTTAGTGAAATAAATTTTGATTCAACCATGTTTCTGACATGAAAAAATGTGTTTTTCAAAGAGCCATATTTATATGCCAAGTAGAACTCTATTTTGGAAATTGGAATGTATTATTAATCACTCCACTGTGGCTTCCAGTGAACGTAATTACTTACTATCTATAGCAGAATTGAACTAATTGATTAACATTACCCCGTAAAAACACAAGTGGGCCCAACAGACTCTCTGACGCCTTCAGATACTTGGCAAACGCCAAGTGCTCAGCCTAGGTATCATCCAGTCTCTGCCCTCTGTTTCCCTCCAAATTATTTGGAAAGACATTTCTGAAGGCTCTGCATATATTCGATACCTAAAACTTATGTGAGCACCTAGGAAAAGTATAGATAGAAAGTTCCCTAATCGTGGCCTTACTTTTCCTATAGAAATACAACCTTATGCAATAAAATCATAGCTTCTTTGCATTTGCAGGATATAACATGATTATACTATTTAGATGATAAAAAAAATGATAAAATAGTCATAGTCCGTTAAGCGTTCCAAGAGACTAATTTTATACTTTCATTCAATCATAAGTTCCAGAATGTAATTCCCAGGACAACAAAAGGGAAATGCTTGTTTACCCCTATTTTCTAGAAACCTTAAGTCTTTATTTCTTCCTTCTGGAACTCAATAGGCTATATATTACTGCCTCCACTGGGTGAATCATAAAACTAACCATATAAAACTAACCATACAGTCTTTAAATCTGATTAACTATCACACACTGCCCCTAAGAAAGAGGAAAATAACTCTCATTTTAATGGTGCAGAAAAGTGCTAAGTGTGAGAAAGAGTATAATGGGCTATAATACAAGATTTTTGGAACCAGACCTTAACACTTGCTGGGTTTATGGCCAATTACATTTTATTGAGGCAGTGAATAAACACGGATAAGCTCTTCAGTCCCAGCTAGCTCGTGGGTATAAAGTTAAACATCTCACCCTCAAACAAATCTTCAGATGGAAAGAGAAGCTGACATCTCACTAAGTCTGTGAAGAATGAGGCACGGCATACCCGCATCTTTGGAAACCCTTAGTTCTAAAATATTGTTGGTGCTAAAACAACTAAGAATTCCTTCTATTCTCACTCAATTACCTTGTCCATTGTGCACCACACCTCAGGCTCAAATGGATAAAGTTCAGTCTGTCTTCCAGACTTGCCTAATGTTAGGAAGTTTGCCTTCTATGGCTTGATTACCTCCATAATAAGTAAACATTTTATTTTACGGCTGATGGCTTGACACTGGACATGCCCAAAGTCTCTTCTGTATTATTCTGCAATCAGGATTCTGAAGCTGCTATCTAACTTAGTAACCATGGCAGAAAGGAGCTTACTTCAATGACTATAAAACACTTTCTCACCAAATGATAGGAGGAAATTAAAACCAAAAAATCATTCTGTACCCACATGCTAAATGTCATATGAATCCATTTATGGAAAAAATAAAGCTTTATACATATATAGTTCCTAGGGGTGCAAATGGTTAATGTGCTCATCTGCTGACAGAAAGACTGAGAGTTCAGGTCTACCTAGAGACACCTCAGAAGGAAG
Source organism: Orycteropus afer afer (assembly GCF_000298275.1). Lineage (NCBI taxonomy): Eukaryota > Metazoa > Chordata > Mammalia > Tubulidentata > Orycteropodidae > Orycteropus > Orycteropus afer. The sequence continues at coordinate 4,980 of NW_006928257.1, forward strand.
CTTAGTGATATGCCTCCAAAAAAATCATCCACTGAAACTCCATGGAGCACAATTCTCTACTCTGACGCACGGGTGGTTGTTAAGAATTAGAGTTGACTCAATGGTAACTGGTATGTAGATATAAATAATGGCTATTCCTAGAGACTTGAGAGGGATGTAAGGATGTGTGGAAGGAGTTCAAAGAAAACCCTTCAAGCATTTTTATTATTTACCTTATAACAATATGCTTTAATTTTTTTTTCACATAGTATGTGCTTATTTTATAATTTTAAAAATGTAAGAAAGAAACAAAGATTTTATTCCATTTCAGTTGTTCACATATCAATCACACAAACCTGCAGTCTTCCAAAAGCCTATTTATTATATATATTTATTAATACATTATCTATATTATACTTATTATGTATAATATGTTATATAATGTATTATATATTATATCATACACACACACATATATATTTCAGGAGAATATCTAAATAGAAGGGAGTTCTGGTGGCGTAGTGCCTAAGGCACTTGACTGCTAACCAAAAGGCTGATGGAAGGAAGATTGGACAATCTACTTCTGTAGAGATACTGCCTTGGAAACCCAAGAAGGGGTCAGGAGAACATCTAAATAGAAACCATTAGCTTGATTTTGAATTGATTCACCTAAATCTAAACTTTTGAACAGAGTCACATAATCTCCTGGGAAAACAGAACATTGAATTACGACCAAGATGATGTACATAAAAGGGAGCATTTCCTGGGAAATCAAGAGTGGGTGTAACAAAAATGCCAGGAGAAAGCAAATAGAAAATGTTTAACATTTTTTTTGAATGAAATGATGTCCATGTGGTATTTAAATAATAGCTCCAGAAAATAACCTCTAAGAACCAAGAAAAGTTTAAACTTTGGATTCATAAAACCACAAGTAAGATGAATCTGTACACATGATAATCCAATGTACGGCAGGTTCTGGGGTTAAGCAGACACCCCTCCATCACAAGGGTTTTATAGTGGAAAGTTGAGGGCGGGGTGTCTTCCAAAAATATACAATTTTTAATTCAAGAACAATCAGCATTCTTGTGAAAAGTATAGGCAAATATGGGACAAAATATGGTAGCCACTATGAAAGAATGAACATTTTTTAAGAAAATAAAAACTTAACTAGATCCATCAATCCTCACCTCCAGCAAC
>NW_006928258.1:0-512 GCF_000298275.1 Orycteropus afer afer
ATAGTTATTATTACTGCAAAGAGAGTCCCTGAGTGCTACAAGTGGATAATGTGCTCAGCTGCTGACCAAATGGTTGGAGGTTTGAGTCCACTCAGAGTCACCCCAGAAGGAAGTTCTGGCAATCTGCTTCTAAAAAATCTTTGAACACTCTACAGGAAACAGTTCTGCTTTGACATACGGGTGATCAACATGACCTGCAATCAACTGAACAGCAACTGAAAAAGTGTTGTGAGTATTGAATGTATATGAATAACCAGTTGACACTATGCACATTGTAGACATTCAATAAATGGTATTTATTATATTTAATGGTGGGTCTAAGTATATTGTTGAAGAAAGCTCAAAAGTAACACCCTCTGCCCCAAGCAGATTATACTAACACCTCTGTTGCCCTTGGACAGTACTCTCTAGGGTCCCCTTCTCCTCATCAAAAAGGACAACTGAGCCCCTGACAAGAATGATGACAATAAAACCTGTCAAGAAAGATTTATTAGCTATAGAAAAAGTGACAC
>NW_006928258.1:2297-3357 GCF_000298275.1 Orycteropus afer afer
ATCAAAAAATAAGAAAGAGCCAAAATCAACACTTTAAGCCAACATCTCCAACACTTAGAAAAAGAACAGCAGGAAAAGCCTACAATCACCAGAAGAAAGGAAATAAACAAGATTCGAGCAGAAATCAATGAAACAGAAAACAGAAGGGCAATAGAAAAAATCAACAAGACCAGAAGTTAGTTTTTCTAAAAGATCAATCAAATTGACAAACCACTGGCAAATTTACCAAAGGAAAAGAGGGAGAGAATACAAATAACATGTATAAGAAATGAAATGGGTGACATCACAACAGAACCAACTGAAATAAAAATGACAGTATCAGGATACTATGAAGAATCGTACTCCAACAAATTTGAAAATCTGGAAGAAATGGACAGATTTCTAGAAACATCAATTGGATTCCTCTGCACCAGCAAAGAGATTGCTGAAAAAGAAATAAGGAAATCAATATCATTTACAATAGCTACCAAAAAAATAAAATACTTGGGAATAAATCATACCAGGGACACAAAAGACCTGTACAAAGAAAACTATAAACAACTACTTCAAGAAACCATAAGAGATCTACATTAATGGAAGAACATCCCATGCTCCTGGATAGGAAGATTGAATATTGTGAAAATGTCAATTCTACCCAAAGCAATCTATACATTCAATGCAATCTCAATCCAGATCCCATCAACATTTTTTAAGGATATGGAAAAAGCAATCACTACTTTATATGGAAAGGAAAGAGAATTCACATAAGCAAAGCATTATTGAAAAACAAGAACAAAGTAGGAGATCTCACACTGCTGGATCTCAAAACCTACTACACAACCACAATAGTCAAAACTGCCTGGTATTGGTACAGTGACAGACACATAGACCAATGGAATAGAATTGAGAACCCAGAAATAGATCCATTGACCTATGGTCAGCTGATCTTTGAAAAAGGGCTGAAATCCATTAAATGGGGAAGAAAATGTTTGTTTAATAAATGGTGCTGGCAAAACTGGAGATCCATTCACAGAAAAAGGAAACAAGATCTGTACCTCAAACCATACACAAAAACTAACCC
>NW_006928258.1:4737-5290 GCF_000298275.1 Orycteropus afer afer
AGGGAACACTGTTAGATAGGTAGAGATAAGTACTGATTTGGGTGAAGAGAAGGGAAATGTACCAAATGTGAATGATCAACATGGTGTCATTGAGAAAGAGGAGGACATAGAGAGGTACATGGGAGGTACAGACAACAAAGTTGAACCCTTTCGCACTTACAGTACTGCGTTGTCAGTGAAGGCAAACATGGGTATATGGGTGGATAGATGGGTGGAAAGGCTGAACTATTAGGTATGTCTGTAAAGCGGGGAGTGTACCCAAGACCATGTATATAGGGTTGGCAGACAAGTGTATTTGTATGTTCTGTAAGAAGTCCCAGGTGTATAGTAGAGCTGACAAGGGACAAGGCTGTAGTCACTTCTTGGTCACAGCCAGCTACCCAGAGGGAGTGAGTAGTTGAACCTGTGGGTTCAGGACCATAGTCGCAGAGGACATCAAGCTCAATTGGCATAATACACTACACAAAACACTGTCCCACCTCCTACTTTGGTGAGTAGCAACTGGGATCTTAAAAGCTTACACGCAGCCATCTAGATGCAATGATGGGTCTCT
>NW_006928259.1:0-675 GCF_000298275.1 Orycteropus afer afer
AACAAACATTCTCTTCCCCATTTAATGGATTTTGGCCCTTTGTCAAAGATGAGCTGACTATAGGTCAATGGATCTATCCCAGGGTTCCTAATTCTATTCCATTGGTCTATGGATCTGTCCTTAAACCAATACCAGGTAGTTTTGACTACTGTGGCTATATAGTAGGTTTTGAGATCCAGCAATGTGAGACCTCCTACTCTGTTTTTCTTCTTCAATAGTGCTTTGCTTATCCGAGGCCTCTTTCCTTTCCATATAAAGTTACTGATTGGTTTTTCCATATCCTTAAAGAATGTTGATGGGATCTGGATTGGGATTACATTGAATGTACAGGTTGCTTTAGGTAGAACTGACATTTTCACAGTATTCAATTTTCTTATCCACAAGCATGGGATGTTCTTCCATTTATGCAGATCTCTTATGGTTTCTTGAAGTAGTTTTTTATAGATTTCTTTGAAGAGGTCTTTTGTGTCCCTGGTAAGATTTATTCCCAAGTATTTTATTTTTTAGGTAGCTATTGGAAATGGTATTGATTTCCTTATTTCTTTGTCAGCAATCTCTTTGCTGGTGTAGAGGAATCCATCTGATTTTTGGATGTTGATCTTATATCCTGCCACGATGCTAAATCTCTCAATTAATTCCAGTAGATTTTTGACTGAGTCTCTTGGGTTTTCTAGA
>NW_006928259.1:2483-3651 GCF_000298275.1 Orycteropus afer afer
TCTGTGTTAGTTTAGGTAAGTGGTGTGTTTCTAGAAAACTGACCATTGCCACCAGATTTTCAAATTTGTTGGAGTACTCTTCATAGTATCCTGATATCATTATTCTTTTTATTTCAGTTGGTTCTGTTGTGATGTCACCCATTTCATTTCTTATTCATGTTATTTGTGTTCTCTTCCTCTTTTCCTTTGTTAAATTTGCCAGTGGTTTGTCAATTTTATTAATCTTTTCAAAAAACCAACTTCTGGTCTTGTTTATTTTCTCTATAGACCTTCTATTTTCTGTTTCATTGATTTCTGCTCTAATCTTGATTATTTCCTTTCTTCTGGTGACTGTAAGCTATTCTTGCTGTTCTTTGTCTAATTGTTGGAGACCTTTGTTTAAAGTGTTGATTTTGGCTCTTTCTTCCTTTTTGATTTGTGCATTTATTGCTATAAATTGGCTTCTGATCACTGCTTTTGCTGTGTTCCAGAGTTTCTGGTATGTTGTGTTTTTATTCTCGTTTGATTCAAAGAATTCTCAAGTTTCAATTTTTATTTCTTCTCTTACCCAGTCTTTTTCAAGGAGGGTGTTGTTTAGGTTCCATGTGTTTACTCTTTTCCTGTTGATCTTCCTATGGTTGATTTCTAATTTGATAGCATTATGATCTGAGAAGATGCTTTGCCGTATTTCAATGTTTTTTAAAATTATTAAAGCTTGCTTTATGGCCTATCATATGGTCTATCATAGAAAAAGTTCCATGTGCACTGGAGAAGAATGTATACTGTACTGCTGTTGGGTGAAGTGCTCTGTAGATGTATATAAGGCCAAGTTGGTGGATTGTATTGTTTAGCTGCTCTGCATCTTTGTTGAGTTTCTTTCCAGTTCAGTCTTTCAAGGAATGTGGTGTATTAAAGTCCCCCACTATGACTATGGAATCATCTATTTGGCTTTTCAATTATTTGAAAGTCTGATTTATGTATTTTGGGGTTCTTTCATTGGGTCCATAGATATTTATTATGGTTATATCTCCATGCTCAATTGATCCTTTAGTCATTATATAATGTCCTTCTTTGTCTTGTATGGTGGTTTTTGTCTTAAAGTCAATTTGATCAAAAATTAATATTGCCACTCCTGCTCTCTTACAGTTTCCATTGGCTTGATATATCTTGTTTCAACCTTTGATTTTTA
>NW_006928259.1:4405-5098 GCF_000298275.1 Orycteropus afer afer
TTTTAACAAATTCCCTTCATTTCTGCTCATCTGGAAATCTCCTAATTTCACTATCATATTTGAGGCACAATTTTTCTGGGTATATAAATTTTGGTTGAAATTTTTTATCTTTCAGGGTTTTATATATACAATCCAATTGCCTTCTCGCTTACATGTTTTCTGATGGGAAATCAGAGCTTATTCTTACTTGCTGTCCTTTGTAGGTAACTTTTTGTTTTTCCCATGCTGCTTCCAAGATTCTGTCTTTGTCTTTGGTTTTGATAAGTTTGATGATGATTTGTCTTGAAGATTTTCTTTTGGTGTCTATCTTCTTTGGGGTTTGTTGGACTTCCTGAATGGATATATTCTCATCTTTCATCATTTCAGGGAAGTTCTCCTCCACCAATTCTTGGACAGTTTTCTCAGTGGTTTGGTTTTTCTCTTCATGTTCTGGAATTCCAATGACATATAAGTTATTCCTTTTGATGATATCCCACATGAAACTTAGGCTTTCTTCATTTTATTTTGATTTTTTTTCTCATTGATCCTTTTCCAAAGAATTATTCAGTTATTTATCTGCAATCTCATTAATTCTGTCTTCCATTACATCAATTTTTCTACTTTGCCCTTCCAATGTGTTATTTATTTCTGACAATTTAGTATTAATCTTCTGGATTTCTATCTGTAGATTTAGAATCATTTCTAATTTTTCAT
>NW_006928259.1:7467-8842 GCF_000298275.1 Orycteropus afer afer
GGGCAGGACACCCAGGCTCCGTCTGTGCACACAGACTGTGATGGAGTTCCTGTGGGCCCAGAAGGTAGGTGGGAGTGGGGGATGGCCACACCTCCATTCACCCAGTGTGTGTGGGGTATAAAAGTAACAAAAGGAATCTTGTATCTTTTCAGTCTTGCAGGTCCCGAGTGCCCTTGGGGTTGATGGAAACCAGAACGTGTTCTTAAGCTCCAGGAATCTGTGAGAGAGCTGTCTCTTTAAATATCCAAAACAGTCAAACTGCTTTTTAAACCTTCAAAATGGTGGCACCCTCCAGACAGCAAAAGTCAACAGTTCAGCCCACCTTTCTCTTCACCTTCTCTGTTTGTTCCCCAGCCACCGTGCACAGTCCTCCATGCAGTTCCTGGCTAGCAGGGTGATTTTTAGGTTAATTCTTAGGTCCTACCAGCACTCGGGAATCTCCAAGCTCTATGCTGTCAGGATCGCTTAGGATAGCTGCCAGACCACAGCTCTGTATGTCTCCTTTTTTGGTATTTTCACACAAATTCTTCTGCTAGTTAGGGTTTAGTCCACTTCTATACCCTTCCCTTCAAGGTTCAGGGGTCCAATATTATCTTCTGCATCTGTGTTAATTGGTTTCCCTTTTCTTTGTTGAAGAGGGTCTGTGAAGTCTTTCTGCCTAGTCCGCCATCTTGCCAGAACCCAGAATTTTTTTTTTTTTTTAATCAAGCTTTTTGTGAAGTTTAAATTTTTTGGTAATGAAATTACTATAATTTACTGAGTATTAGCTTTTTCTCAAGATATGCATATAGATATGTGTGTGTATCTGCTGTTTTTATTGTTGACAGGTACCGTAGATTTGGCTCTGACCAATAGCAACCCTGTGTACAACAGAACGAAACACTGCCTGGTCTATACTTGAGCCCATCATTGCAGCTGGTGTCAATCCATCTTGTTGAGGGTATTCACCTTTTTTACTGATCCAGCACTTTACCAAGCATGATATCCTTCTCTAGGGAAAGTTCCTTTCTGACAACATGACCAAAATAGATGAGACAAAGTCTGGCCATTTTCACCTCCAAGGTGATTTCTGGCTGAACTTCTTTGAGGACACATTTGTTCATTTTTCCAGTGGTGCCTGATACTTTCAATATTCTTCCTCAACACAAATCAAAAGCATCAACTTTTGTTCAATCTTCCTTATTCATTATCCAACTGTCAGATATGTATGTGGAGATTGGAAATGCCACGGCTTGAGTCAGGCCCACTTTGGTATTTGAAGTGACATCTTTGTTCTTAAATACCTTAAAGAAATTTTTTGCAGCAGATTTGCCCAGTGTAATATGATGTCTCATTTCTTGACTGCTGCTTCCATTGGTGTTGATTGTGGATCCAA
>NW_006928260.1:0-695 GCF_000298275.1 Orycteropus afer afer
TACTTCCGTAGTGATACTGCCTCGGAAACCCAAGGAGGGGTCGCTATGAGTCGGGGCCGACTCGACAGCACATAACAACAACAACAACAACATTATTTCTTTCATGAAAATAATGTCCATATTAATATCCCCTCTTTCATTCCTCACGTTAGATATTTTTATTCTTTTTCTTGAAAAGTCTAGGTATTATTTTATAAATTTAGATAATTTTTGCAAAGATTCAGCTTTTCATTTTTTTAATATTTTATATTGTTTATTTTCTATTATGTTGGTTGCTGCTCTTTAAATATTTCCTTCCTTCTCTTTTGTTTTTAGTTACTTTAGGTAGATTTTACACATTTCTTCTTTTGTAATGAGTGTTGAAAGCTATTAATTTCTGTCTAAGCATTACTTTAGCTGCATTTCACAAGGTTTGACGTGTTGTAGTTTAATTGTAATCTAGTTAAAATAGTTTCTGATTTCACTAAGGATTTCTTCTTTGATGAAAGTGTTAGAAAATTTAATTTCCATTTATGTGGGGTTTTCTTAGATATATTATTGTAAGGATTATTGAAAAAGGTTTATTTCCAAATATTTGGAATTTAGGTAGGATAGTGGCTAAGGCACTTGACTGCTAACCAGAAGGCTGGCGGTTCAAACCCACCAGCCACTCCTTGGAAGGAAGATGGGGCAGTCTACTTCCATAGTGATACTGC
>NW_006928260.1:1580-2737 GCF_000298275.1 Orycteropus afer afer
GGATTGTGCTTGTAGCCTATGACTAGGAAGGGAAACAGCAAGGAGGGAGACAACCTGAGCTGTGGACTTATGGCTGAGTAGAGGGCACAGTCATTTTGATTGTTTACAAGGGGTGGATATGTAAAGTGACCAAGGGTGCAGCCATTTTGAATCTTTACAAGTAGTGGCCATTTTGTATTTTAAAGTGACAGCATTCTCATTTGGGTTCCAGGGAACTAAGAATAGGCTCCATTTGCCAAGGACTGCAAGGACATATGGGAGGATGACAATGGGAAAGGAGACAGGTGGTGAGTGTATAAGTACTGTCAACTAGTGAATAGAGGAGCACAGAACAGTACCCTGCTTACATAGATAACATACAAAGAAAACAAAAATTGTGGGCAAGCCACTACAATATATAATCGCCAATTAAATATAAACACAAAAATGTCACAATGCTTCAGAGACAACAGAGCATCACAGTCCACACAAAGAACCAAGATAAAACAGTAGAAACAAGGGACCAGGATACAGACCAAAAACACATCCCTGAGGAAGATACAGTATTGGAACTCCCTGATAAGGAATTCAAAAGAATTATATTTAGGTACCTTCAATGAACTGAGAGACAGATCAAGGAATACACCAACAAAATTGAGGAAAACATAGAGAAGACCCTAGAACAATTTGGAAAGACAACACAAGAACAAAATGACAAAATAAATGAAAAATTAGAAATGATACAAAATCTACAGACAGAAATCCAGAATACTAATACCAAATTTTCAGAAATAGATAACACACTGAATAGGCAAAAGAGTAGAAGTGAATCAATGGAAGACAGAATTGGTGAGATTGAAGGCAAATATCTCAATACTTCTTGGGAAAGGGATCAATCAGAAAAAAGATCAAAACAAAATGGAGAAAGCCTAAGGTTCATGTGGGATACCATTGAAAGGAATAACCTATGCATAATTGGAATTCCAGAACAGTAAGAGACAAATAAAACTGCAGACAAACTTGTTGAAGATTTGTTGAAAGAGAATTTTCCTGGTATGATGAAAGATGAGGATATATCCATTCAAGAAGTCCAACGAACCCCAAACAGGATAGACCCCAAAAGAAAATCACCAAGACATATCATCATCAAACTTACCAAAACCAAAGACAAAGGAAGA
>NW_006928260.1:3097-4372 GCF_000298275.1 Orycteropus afer afer
TATGGAAGTATTCAAAGTAAATAAGCCTACAAGATTGTAAACAAGGAACCAGAGACATCAATTGGCAAATGAGGACAACTACAAACCAGAGGGAAAAAATTGTGTAGCTACTGAACTTCTGAATAGTAGGGAAGTCAAGACAACTATAAGATGGAATGAACTGTTCTAATCTTGGGAAGAAAACTATAAAACACCCAGTAACCTCAAAGATAAATGATAAATCTTCACATAAAAATAAAAAAGAGGACCAGCACAAATATTTAGCAAACACTAAAACAATAGCAACAAAGGAAGTGATAACACTTCAAGTGATTCATAAACAAAACAAGCTCAGCACAGAAAATTATATGGAACAAAGAAATCAACACCATGAAAAAGCACATAAAAAAATGACAGCAACAAATTCATACTTGTCGATAGTTACATATCTGGCAATGGACTTATCTCTAAGATTTATAGAAAACTCCAAAGTCTCAACAGCAAAGGGATTAACAATCCAATTGATAAATGGGCAGAAGACACAAATATACACTTCACCAAGGAGGATATTTAGGCGGCCAACAAATACATGAAGAGATATTCACAGTCATTGGCCATCAGAGAGATGCAAATCAAAACAACAATGAGATACCATCTCACCCCAGTACTGATGGCAAGGTTCAATGAGACAGAAAATAAAAATGCTGACAGGGATGTGGAAAGATTTGGGACTCTCATACACTGCTGGTGGGACTGTGAAGTGATACAACCACTGTGGAAAACAGCATGGTGATTCCTTAGAAAGCTGGAACTGGAGATACCATTTGACCTAGCAATTCCCTTACTAGGTATATATCCTAGAGAGGTGAGAGCCAGGGACAGGCATATGCACACCCATGTTAATTGCTGCACTATTTACAATAGCAAAAAGATGGAAACAACCTAGGTGTCCATCAACTGAAGAATGGATGAGCAAACTATGGTACATGTACACAATGGACTGTTATGCAACACTAAAGAATAATGTAGACTCTGCAAAACACTGCATAATGTGGATGAAGTTGAAGGACATTATGCTGAGTGGAATAAGTCAATCACAGAAGGACAAATACAGTATTAATTATTTTGTGGAGGGTCAAGGAAAGGTTTATATATGGAAGGAAACTTTCTTTGTTGGTTACCAGGAGTGGAGGGGAGGGGAGGGAACACTGCAAAAACAAAACAAAACAAAACAAAAAACCAAAAAAAACATTGACCCATGTCACTTTAGTTTTGTGTATTTCACTGTACATAAAT
>NW_006928260.1:5842-6830 GCF_000298275.1 Orycteropus afer afer
TGATGATAATTTGTATTATCATTGTCAATTGTAATTCATAAATGTCCTGAAGAAAGTGAAAGAAAGGTGGTTTTCTCGAGGAATATACTATATTCCTCTCTCTACACCAGAGTTTTTTAAGACTGAATAAGTTTAGGAGTGGAAGGTCCTGCTCACCAAGAAACTCATCAACACAGCATAAGGACAAAGATAATTGTACTTTGGGTAATGCTCATCTTTTAATAATAATTCTAGTGGGAGAGTGCTATACTTATAGAATTTTTACATTCATTTGTTGAAACATCTCAATGAGTATTCTGTCAATTCCTGGAGCCTTGTTTTTTGCCACGTCCTTCAGCACAGCTTCAATTTCTTCCTTCAATACCATTGGTTCTTGATCATATGCCACCTCCTGAAATGGATGAGCATCAGCCAATTCCTTTTGGTACAGTGACTGTGTATTCCTTCCATCTTCTTTTGCTGCTTCTCGCATCACTCAATATTTTGCCCATAGAATCATTCGATATTGTAACTCAAGGCTTAAATGTTTTCATCAGTTCTCTCAGCTTGAGAAATGCCAAGCATGTTCTTCCCTTTCAGTTTTCTAACTCCAGGTCTTTGCACATGTCATTATAATAATTGAGTTTGTCTTCTTGAGCTGCTCTTTGAAATCTTCTGTTCAGTTCGTTTATCTTGTCATTTCTTCCAATTACTTTAGCTACTCTCCATTCAAGGGCAAGTTTCAGAGTCTTCTCTGATATCCATTTTGGTCTTTTCTTTATTTCCTGCCTTTATAATGACCTCTTGATTTCTTCATGGATGATATTTTTGATGTCATTCCCTAATTCCTCTGATTTTTGATCATTGGTGCTCAAGACATCAATGGTCTCTAAATTCAGAATGGATGAAATCAAGGCCGTATTTTGACTTTCATAGGCTTCTTTTAATTGTCTTCAGCTTCAACTTGAACTTGCAGATGAGCAGTTGATGGTCTATTCCACTATCAGCT
>NW_006928261.1:0-2614 GCF_000298275.1 Orycteropus afer afer
CTTGCAGTAATAGGCCTTGGGTTACTGCTGGTAATCCTGTCTTCCTCTTGTGAGATTAGAGGAGGTCAGAACATGTGGCCTCCTTGTCGTTTTTGCAGGTGGCCAGCTAATATATGAAGAAATGCTCATAATCATTGGCCAGCAGAGAGATGGAAATCACAACCATAATGAGATACCATCTCACCCCAGCACTGATGGCAAGGTTCAATGAGACAGAAAATAACAAATGCTGGCAGGGATGTGTAGAGATTGGGAGTCCCACTGATGATGGGACTATGAAGTGATACAACCACTGTGGAAAGCAATATGATGAATCCTTAGAAAGCTGGAATTGTAGATATCATTTGACCCAGCAATCCCATTACTAGGTACATATCCTAGAGAGGTGAGAGCCAGAACAGGAACAGATATATGCGCACTCATGTTCATCACAGCACTATTTACAACAGCAAAAACATGGAAACAACCTACGTGCCCATCAGCGGAAAAGTGGATGACCAAACTGTGGTACATACACATAATGGAATGCTATGTAGCACTAAAGAATAATGTAGAGTCTGCAAAACACTGCATAATATGGATGAACTTGGAAGACATTATGATGAGTGAAATAAATCAATCACAGAAGGACAAATATAGTATTAGTTCGTTGTGGAGGGTCAAGGAAAGGTTTATATATGGAGGGAAATTTTCTTTGTTGGTTGCCAGATGTGGGAGGGGAGAGAAGGCAACACTGAAAAAAAAATGCATCGACCCATGTCACTTTAGTTTTGTTTATTTCATTGTACATAAGTTATATTTCAATAAAATGCATTAAAAAAAGGCATTTGCAATGAATAAGTTGTTGGTCTTGCAAAATTCTATCATGCCATCTCTAGCGTTATTTCTAACACCAAGGCCATACTTTCCAACTACTGGAGATTCTTCTTTGTTTCCAACTTTAGTATTCCAATCACTAGTGATAATCAAAACATCTTGATTGCACGTTTGGTCGTTTTCAGACTGCAGAAGTTGGTGAATATGTTCAATTTTCTCATCTTTGGTATTGGTGGTTGGTGCGTAAATTTGAATAGTAGTATTAACTACTCTTCTTGTAGGCATATGGATGTTATCCTATCACTGACAGCATTGTACTTCAGGATAGATCTTGAAACATTCTTTGTGACAATAAATACCATGCCATTTTGCTTCAATTTGTCATTCCCAGCATAATAGATCACATGGTTGTCTGATTCAAAATGTCCAAAGCCAGTCCATTTTAGCTCACTAATCCCTAGGATATTGATCTTTTTGCATTCCATTTCATTTTTGACAACTTCTAATTTTGCTAGATTTATACGTCGTGCATTCTATGTTCTGATTATTAATGGTTGTTTGCAGCTTTTTCTTCTCATGTAGAGTCATTCCACATCTGCAAATGGAGGTCCCAAAAGCTTTACTCCATCCACATCATTAAGGTCGGCTGTACTCTGAGGAGGCAGTCTTCCCCAGTTATATTTTGAGTGCCTTCCTACTTGAGGGGCTCATTTCCAGAAGTATATATCAGACAATGTTTCAGGGCTACACAAAAAATTTTCCAATACTATATCAGATAGTGTTTCACTACTATTCGTAAGGTTTTCACTGGCCAATTCTTTGAGAAGTGGATGGCCTCTTCCTTTTTCTGAGTCTGTCTCAGTCTGGAAGCTCTGCTGAAACCTGTCCACCATGGGTGACCCTCCTGGTATTTGAAATTCCGGTGGCATAGCCCCCAGCCTCATAGCAACATGCAAGCCACCACAGTATGACAAACTGACAGACATATGGTGGAAAGTCTTTTGAAGCACATAAAAGTTTAATTTTTAGAAGATCCCATTCATCTAGTTTGTCTTCTGCTTTTTCTGTATTTGGTGTTATAATACTCAACAGTCTATTTATTTGCTTTTATTTCGTCCTTGAGGACTTTTATAATTTTAGGTTTTACATTTAACTCTTTGATCCATTTGGAGTTAGTTTTTTTTAAAATACATTTAATTGAAATATTATTTATGTTCAATAAAATATACAAAACTAAAGTGACATGAGTCAATGCATTTTTTTTTTTTTTTTGTGGTGTTCCCTCCCCACCCCTCCCACCTCTGGCAACTAACACAGAAAGTTCCTTCCATATATAAACCTTTCCTTGACTTTTTACAATATGGAGTTAATTTTTATGTATGGTGTAAGGTATGGATCTTTTTTTTTTCTTTTTTTAACTGTGATTTGGGTGGTATGGATCTTGTTTCATTTTTCTGCAAATGGATTTCTAGTTTTCACAACACCATTTGTTAAAGAGACCATCTCTTCCCCCTTTTAATGGATTTCAGCCCTTCGTCAAAAATAAGCTGACCATCAGCATAATGTCCTCCAAGTTCATCCATGTTATGCGGTTTGGATCTGTTTTTGGGTTCTCAATTCTATTCCACTGGTCTATGTGTCTGTCTATGTGACTATACCAGTCTGTTTTTTTTTTAAATTGTGATTTGGGTGAAGATTTACAGAGCAAATTCACTTTCCATACAGCAGTTCACGTATACTTTGTCTCATGTCATAGACACCAGTGTACCACAATGCAACAGCTCCCCTCCCACTTCTT
>NW_006928261.1:5959-6616 GCF_000298275.1 Orycteropus afer afer
ATGTCCCTTGTATTCCTATTTTGCTGAGAGTTTTGATCAGGAATGGGTGTTGGATTTTATCAAATGCGTTTTCTGATCAATTGATATGATCATGTGGTTCTTCTCCTTTGTTTTATTTACATGGTGGATGAGGTTGATTGTTTTTCTAATGTTGAACCATCCCTGCATACCTGATATGGACCCCACTTGGTCATGGTGAATGATTTTCTTGATATGTTGTTGCAGTCTATTGGCTAGGATTTTGTTGAAGATTTTTGCATTCTATATTCATGAGGGATATTTGTCTGTAGTTTTCCTTTGAGTGATGTCTTTGCCTCGTTTTGGTATCAAGGTTATGGTTGCTTCATAAAATGAGTTAGGGAGGATTCCATCCTTTTCTATGTTTTGGTATAATTTGAGTAGGATTGGTATCCGTTCTTCTCTGAATGTTTTGTAGAATTCTCCAGTGACACCATGTGGGTAGGACTTTTTTTAGTTGGGAATTTTTTGATGACCTGTTCAATTTCTTCTTTTGTGATGGTCCTGTTCAACTTTTCCACATCAATCTGTGTTAGTTTAGGTAAGTAGTGAGTTTCTACCAAGCTGTCCATTTCCTCCAGATTTTCAAATTTGTTGGAATACAGTTCTTCATAGTATCCTGATATTATCCTTTTTATT
>NW_006928262.1:0-3069 GCF_000298275.1 Orycteropus afer afer
AAAAAAAAAAAAAAAGTTAAAAAAAAAAGAAAATTAGAAGCCACATGTCCATGCACATGAACATGTTTATGTACATTATCACTACCAGTCTGTTTCCTTTATGTGTCTTAGCAACTTCATTACAAAACAGTCAATGTTATAAATGTTTACCATACAACCATTTAAAAACGTTGATCTTCAACATGATCAATATAAATAGTGCTCTAGAGAAAAACAGGCAGCATATGAAACTATGTTATACTAAAATATCCAAAATAGGATTAAGAATAAGACATAAAATACCTTTTTATAACCACGAAGTATGAGGTGTAAGAGGAAGTAAAGCTGTATTTATTTTTGTCAAATGTCTTATTTCTATTATGTAGTATATCATTTTGTCCTTTGAAAAAACTCAAAAGAGTTTTAATACAGTAGTGGCACAAAATTCAGTATTCTGTATCTATATGATGACTTCCATACATTTTAAATGTACACTTTAAAGTGTACATTTGATGTGATTTACTTTAAAGGGTAAATCTGATGTGATCTACTTAAGAGCTTCCCTATCTCAATGAAAGGAAAAAAACCAAAAATAAAAACACTTCACCACCACCAACAACAAATTCACAGCCAAAAAACTACTTTGTCACATTTCATTTATAATCCTTAAGTATATTCTTTTTAAAAAGCACTATTTGCTTCACAAATTTTAGAGGCTATATCTACAATTGGTTAAAAGTGAAAAAGCTCAAGCAACTTACTGATTAGTTTAGATCTCAAACATCTGCTTGCCAAACTGTTGTATAAGCTCTGGAATACTTACTTCATGGAGTTATTTCACTGCATCAATTTCTTTTTAAAATTATTAAATGGACATAACTAACTGGGTAACATGCACATACCATAAATTTATAATTAATTAAAATGTCAGTACTTTAAAAATTAATACTTAGAAATCAAAAGGTCATTAATTAAAAAGACAGGAAAGAAAGAAAAGACCAAAATGGATGTCAGAAAGACTCTGAAATTTGCTCTTGAATGTAGAGTAGGTAAAGCAAATGGAAAAAATGATGAAGTAGAAAAGTTGAACAGGATATTTTGAAGGACAGGAAGCTCAAGAAAACAAAGTGAAATATTATAATGAAATGTGCAAAGACCTGGACTTAAAAAACGAAAAAGGGAGAACATGCTCAGCATTTCTCAAGCTGAAAGAACTGGAGGAAAAATTCAAGCCTCAAGTCGCAATACTGAAGGATTCGGAAGGCAAAATATTGAAAGACACAGGAAGTATCAAAAGAAGATGGAAGGAATACACAAAGTCACTGTACCAAAAAGAATTAGTCAACATTCCAACATTTCAAGAGGAAGCATATTATCAAGAACCAATGCCACTGAAGGAAGAAGTCCAAGCTGCACTGAAGGAATCGGTGAAAAACAAGTCTCCAGGAATTGATGGAATGCCCACTGAGATGTTTCAACAAACAGATGCAACACTGGAGGCACTCACTCACTTATGCCAAGGAATTTGGAAGATAGCTATTTGGCAACCAACTGGAAAAAAATCCATATTTGTGCCCATTCCAAAAAAAGATGATTCAACAGAACATGGAAATTATTGAACAATATAATATCCAAGTACAATTTTGCTTGCAGCAGTACATAGACAAATTCCTGCTGGATTCAGAAAAAGACGTGAACTGAGGGCTATCACTGCTGATGTCAGAGGGATCTTGGCTGACAGCAGAGAATACCAGTGAGATGTTTAGGTGTATTTTACTGACTATGCAAGTAGGCATTGGACTGCATGGACCAAAATGAAATGTGTGTAACACTGCAAAGAATGGGAATTCTGGAACACTTCATTGTACTCATAATAAGTCTGTACATAGACCAAGAGGCAACTAACTATTTGAAAATATAAGGGGATACTGTGTGGTTTAAAATTAAGAAAGGTGTGCATCAGGATTGTATCCTTTCACATCATACTTATTCAATACATGTGCTGAGCAAATAATGCAAGAAGCAGGACTATATGAAAACAACACAGCATCAGGATTGGAAGAAGCTCATTAACATATAAATACACAGATGATATACTGCTGGTTGAAAGTAAAGAGGACTTGAAGCATTTACTGATGAAGATCAAAGACTACAGCCTTCAAAATGGATTACATCTCAACATCAAGAAAACAAAAATCTTCACAACCAGACCAATAAGCAACATCATGATATACAGAGAAAATACTGAAGCTGTCAAGGATTTCATTTCACTTGGATGAAGGCACACTCAATACCCATGGAAGTAGAAGGCCAGAAATCAAACAATGTGCTGCATTCAGCACATCTGTTACTAAAGACTTCTTGAAATTGTTCAGAAGCAAAGGACTAAGATGCACTTGTCCCAAGCCGTGGTATTTTCGGCCACCTCATACACATGTAAAAGCTGGACAAAGAATAAGAAGACTAAGGAAGAAATGATGCCTTTGAATTATGGAGTTTGTGAAGAATACTCAACATACCATGGACTGCCAGAGAAACAAATCTATCTTGGAAGAAGTACAGTCAGAATGATCCTTAGAAGCAAAGATGACAAGACTTCATCTCATGTACTTTGGACATGTTATCAGGAGGGATCATTCCCTGGAGAAGATATCATGCTTGATAGAGAGCAGTAAAAAAGAGGAAAACCCTCAATGAGATAGATTGACACAGTGGCTGTTAACTAGGGACTCAAGCATAGCAATGACTGTGAGGATGACTCAAGACCAGGCAGTGTTTCATTGTGTTGTATACAGAGTCACTTATGAGTTGGAAGCAACTCAGCAGCAGCTAACAGCAACAACATCAATCTTTGTTTAGGCTGAATCTTAAACTGTTACTTTATTCTTCCAGTAATTTTATAGCTTCACCATTTCTAATTTTTCCATACACCTACAAGGAAGACCCGTTAATATGACTGTTATTCAAATTTATGCCCCAACCACCAAAGCCAAAGAGGAGGAAATTGAAGAATTTTATCAGCTTCTACAGTCTGAAATTGACCAAACATGCAATCAGGATGTGTTAATTATCACTGGTGACTGGAATGCA
>NW_006928262.1:5244-6018 GCF_000298275.1 Orycteropus afer afer
GAGATGGATTGATACGGTGGCTGCGATGATGGGCTCGAGTATAGCATGGATTGTGGGGCTGGCGCGGGATCGGGCAGTGTTTCGTTCTGCTGTGCGTGGGGTCTCTATGAGTCAGAAACGACTCGACGGCACTTAACAACAACAACAACCACATTTCTAATACTTAACTTATACAAAAATGGCCATAGGAAAATGTTTTAAATAACTTCCTTACCTCAACATCAATACTTTCGTTTCTTTGGAACTCTTGAATAGAGAGATTATCTGGAGGTAGGCTAAAAATAAAATAAAATAAAACACTTGATTTTTAAAGGTAAAACCGTTCTTGGAAATACAAACAGAAAATAGATAAACAGCATTCAAATGACAAAAATACCTATTTTCCCACCCAGTTTGGGATATTACCATTTTTATATTAAAGTCCCTGGTATAAATGACTAAATTAATTATAAACATGAAATTCTAACTAAAAAGACAGTTGGTCAAATCCTGAAATAATTATAATTTACAGAACTAAAATTCTTTCAGTGCTATGAGTGAAAAAAATGATGGAAGGTAAAGATATTACGCATCATAAGCCATGAGAGCACAAGTTACCACTGTGACAAAATAAATTCACTTATCTTACCAGTGATTTAAGAGAGCCTAGGTCAAGCTGCTGAATTATTCACTTAGAAATAGCTTCTTGTTGTTGTTGTTGTTATGTGCCGTCGAGTCGGCCCCGACTCATAGCGACCCCTCCTTGGGTTTCCGAGGCAGTATCACTACGGAAGT
>NW_006928263.1:0-1293 GCF_000298275.1 Orycteropus afer afer
TATCTTCTGTGTCTGTGTTAATTGGTTTCCCTTTTCTTTGTTGAAGAGGGTCTGTGCAATCCTTCTGCCTAGTCCGCCATCTTGCCCCACCTCCTGCTGGTGGGTTTTGAACCACTTACCATCTGGTTAGTAGCCAAATATCTTATCCACTATGCCACCAGAGCTACATATATTCATGTACATATACATATACACATACACATACACATATACATATATATGCATACACAAAAAATACAATATTCATAAGTGATACCAATTTGTAGTAGATACTAGTCTTTTTGTGTCTATCAAGTTTAGATATCAATATTTTTGTTGTTTCATAAAAACACCTATGAAGTTTTGCTTCATTCTAATGCTCTGAAAATAATGTATGGACCTTTGGGACTATCTGGTTTTTGGAAACTGGGAAATTTCTCTTTTGAAACCAGCTACACCTGGTGCTTTTAGTGAGATAGTTATAGCTTTCTCTTTATTTTCTTTCTATGGATATCGGTCTGTTTACACTTTCTGTCTCTAATAGGGTCAATTTTGGTAAACAGTATTTTCCTATGGAACTGTACACTTTTTCATCTACGTTCTCAATTTTCTATGCATAGAAGAATTTATAACTACATTTTATGATTTTTAAAAAAAGTACTCCTATTTCAATGTTTATTACTGCTTACCATATCTTAGAGTGCATATTTGTGATTTCTCCTGTTTGATTAATTTACCTGGTGGATTGTCCATTTTATTTCTAATAAAAAATGTATGATTTTGATTTATTAACTACCCCTGCATTTCTCTCTCCTCTAGCTCATTACTTTTTCTTTTTATCTTTACTGTTTTCTTCTTTGTGCTTTCTTTTAGCTATTTTTACTGGTATTTTTCTAGCATTTTGAAATAGGAATTCAATTTATTTTTATTCTTTTTTCTCTAATGATTGTTTTAGGAGCTCTGGTGGTGTAATGCCTAAGGCATTTGACTGCTAACCAGAAGGCTGGTGGTTCAAATCCACCAGCCACACATCAGATGGAAGATTGGGCAATCTACTTCTGTAGATATGCTACCTTGGGAACCCAAGGAGGGGTCGCTATGAGTCGGATCTGCCTCAGCAGTGAGTTTGGTTTGGTTTATTTAATACTATTTCAACAAAGAGCTTTAATTGAAAGGGTTTTTTTATATTATTATTAAATTTCAGGTGGAAGGCTCTATGTGCTTTCTTACTTTGTTCATAATTTCTAGTTTTATTGCATTGTATCAAAGAGTGATGTTCATCATATTTCTAGTTTATGAAATGTAATAACATTT
>NW_006928263.1:1928-3622 GCF_000298275.1 Orycteropus afer afer
AATGGTCCCTTCTGACAACATGACCAAAGTAGGTGAGAGGAAGTCTGGTCATTCTCATTTCCAAGGAGCATTCAAGCTGCACTTCTTCCACTACAGATACATTCATTCTTCTGGCGATCCATGGTATTTTCAGTATTCTTCACCAACACCACAACTCAAAAACACCAACTCTTCTTCGGTCTTCCTTATTCATTGTCCAGATTTCATATGCATATAAGGGAACTGAAAATATCATGGCTTGGGTTACATATACCTTAGTCTACAAAGTGACATCTTTGCTTTTTAACACTTTCAAGAGATCTTCTGCACCACCTTTGCCCAATCTAATATGTCAGTTGATTTCTTGACTTCTGCTTCTATGAGAATTGATCAAAGTAAAATGAAATCTTTCACAGCTTCAGTCTTTTCTCTGTTTATCATGATGTTGCTCATTGGTCCAATTATGAGGATTTTTGTTTTCTTTATGTGGTGATATGATCCATACTGAGGACCGTAGCCTTTGAACTTCATCAGTAAGTGGCTCAAGTCATCTTCACTTTCAGCAACCAAAGTTGTTAACAATTTCAATACAGATTAGTAAGTAACCACAAGTAAGCCTGTGCTTACTTTTCTTATTGGGTAATCTGACTCTGGTACAAATATCACAAAAAATTTGTACAAGGTTGCACAATATGTAATATCCCAGATGGAAAGCTACCCAAATGTCCATAACAAGTAGAATTAATTAATAAAGTGTGCTACATTTATATGATGGAATATGACATAGTAATAAAATGATTCAATAACTACCACATGTCAGAATAGGGATAAGACACAGGAAAATTATATTAAATAAAAGAAGGTAAGTACAAAAGAATTCATACCATATGAATACATTTACATAAATTTAAAATCAGGCAAACTTAGATCATGGTGTTGGAGTTGATTGCCTTCACAGGAGAGGGACAGGGGTGACTAGTATGGGACAAGACGGGGGCTAGTAGGGAGCTATGCAATATATATCTGAGTGGTGATTAGGGGTGTGTTCACTTTGTGAAATTACTTGAAGAAGTACCCTTACGATTTGTGCACTTTTCTGTACATAAGTTATACTTTAATAAATAATTTTATGTGAAAAAATTAGGAAATGGAGGGGTGTGGCAGGAAGTGCAAGGGAGCTAGCCATATATTTATCTCTAAAACTAAAGATTTTCTTTACTTGGCTTAAATATAAATGTTATTTAAAGTAATAATGCTCAACCTGTAATGTTTTGAACATCTGTTTTCTTAGACTTGAGAAAATCTTCTAACAATTTGTACCTCTTCAGTTAAAGAGACATTTACTCAGGGTTCACCTCTTTCTTGTTTCATATCCTCCCCTTTTTTTAATTTTTGGTCTAATGAAATTAAATTTAATACTTTTATATCATGAATAGCATATATGGTATAAACACATTCTTTTGAAATTCATTTGTGAAGACTATCCTTTAATTTCATAAGTGAATAGAAAGGTGTGTAGAACAATTTTGACCCAGTGTTAGCACTAGTTAATTCTGGATATTGCAGTTTGATATAATGTATTGTTTTTTGCCTTTAGGTTTTCTTGCAATGTTTGAATTTTTTTTTACATCTCTTTTTTTACATTTTTTTTATTATTGTGATTTGGGTGAAGGTTTACAGAGCAAATTCACTTTCCATACAGTGGTTCACATATG
>NW_006928263.1:3824-6010 GCF_000298275.1 Orycteropus afer afer
ACATTGTTCTCCCTCTCTATCAAGGATTTTCTATATAGATCCCCTTCCAAGTGGATGACAGTGGTAGCAAGGCACCATCTAGTTCTTCTGGTCTCATAGTCATATAGGCTGCAGATCAGATGGTGTACCAGTCACTAGGACTTATTGTTGCAGTGTTTGAATCTTTTAACAGTTACCAAATTATAATAAATTTATGAATTCACAACTTTTAATTTTTTTTTTTATTTCTCCATAATTTACCCAGTTATATTTTGTAAATGTAGCTGTATATGGTCAATTGAACCATGTGGTCAATTCACACTGTGACTAAAAGCTTTAAAATTCTCAGTATTTATAAGCTAAACTTTGTTGTTGTTTTGTTTTCTAATGAAAATTCACTTTTGTGAATTCACATTATTTTTGTCAGTGGGCCTTTATTTTAACAGTTACATATTTGATGCCTTTGAGATTTTAGCAGGAAAATCAATTTTGTGCATGGCTTAATTTTTCTGTGATTTCATTTCTATACAAGCATTAGTGCTCTAGGTAACTGGGAATAGGGGTGGGTTTCTCTTGCCACTACTTGCCACTCCAGGGAAAGTCCTCTTCTCCCGAGCCCTTTCCTCACACCTCCCTTAAAGGACAGAAGGAAGATTGATGTGATAGGACAGACTCCAATGAACTGTGACCAATATGTGCACTGGTAGGTGACACCCATGCTTGTCTCTCTCTTATGATAATCAGGAGATAAGCTGAGCCAGTGCCTATCTGTGAAGGTTGGGTTCTGTCACATTACTGTCTTTTTTTTTTCTTACTGGAGATTTTGAGCACTGTCATCCCTGAACATGAGGGACCAACTGATAGTAAGATGTAGAATTAGAAGAGCAGAGAGACTCTGCTTCATTCCTGAGCCTAGCTTCAACCCACCTCAACCAAAAGACTGTGAATTGAGGGGTACTGGGTCTCTGGGTGGCACATATGGTTTGTACTTGACCACTAACCTAAAGGTTGGTGGTTCAAACCCACCCAGCAGTGCCACAGAAGAAAGGCCTGGTGATCTGCTTCCATAAAGATTATAGCCAAGAAAACTCTATGGAGCATTTCTACTCTATAACACATGGCTCTTCTGTTCCTAGACAAATAGAAGCCCAATACTATCATATTCTCACCAGTTACCCCACATATCCAGTTGTCTCTCACTCTACTGTAGATGGTGCACACACCTACCCAATTGCCATAATGCCCATTCAAATGTCACATGTACCCATTCAGATAGACATGCCCTCAGGTGTTGCCATGCTTTCATTCTGAGATCAGCACATACTGTTTGCAGAAATGACTGGCAGACTACATGTATGAAAAGATAAGGTAAATTTCTGTGGTACATAGCATTTTCAACCATCCATACAGACACCATATCTGCTACTTGTTCATTAATTCTTCCAGGGATTCTATCCAACTGGCCTTTATGGCACCTGTCTCATTTCAAGGCTTTCTGAATTCTAGTGGTTCTTTTCCTTCAGAGCCACCTGCACCATCCTCAGATACCATGAGCCCAGTTTGTGGTTCTTAAATTAGTCTCACAGTAAGCAGGTTGTCCTCATATAGGCCTCATTTTATGACTCAGTAGCTTATGATATTGACATTTAGACTGTTCAAACTAGGAAACACATCCCAGGCAGACACACTGGCTTCTGCTATTTCTCAGTTGCCCCTCTTAACTTTAGAACTGGACACTTCAGGCCTTCTTCGGGAACTGCTTCTACATATCTAGCTAATTATCTGCTGTCTTTGCAAACAATGCAGTTTTATGTACCTCACATTTTACAATTGCCTTGAAATGGGCACATTTCTCTACTGACTTTTTGAGAAATGTATTTCAGCATTGCTACCAATTTCCAACATATATATTCCCTTGAACAACAATCTCATACATACAAGCCCATGTCAGCTGTTACTAAAAGCATAGTTAAAATGGGATGAGGTAAGTTTCTCTTGGGTGATCATTTACAAATAGGCCTCCACATGAGCAGATGTA
Organism: Orycteropus afer afer; assembly: GCF_000298275.1. Classification (NCBI taxonomy): domain Eukaryota; kingdom Metazoa; phylum Chordata; class Mammalia; order Tubulidentata; family Orycteropodidae; genus Orycteropus; species Orycteropus afer. The sequence continues at coordinate 5,842 of NW_006928263.1, forward strand.
TTAGTATATACATTCCTTCATAAACTGACTCCTCTACAAGTTTTTCCACTATAGCAAAAGTCAGTTCTCGGAGGCGGGGCAAGATGGCGGACTAGGCAGAAGGATTGCACAGACCCTCTTCAACAAAGAAAAGGGAAACCAATTAACACAGACACAGAAGATAATCTTG
>NW_006928264.1:0-1297 GCF_000298275.1 Orycteropus afer afer
TTCTAATTCTTTTGCCTCTGTATATAAAGTTTATAATCAGTTTGTCAGTTGTTCAAACTAATCCTACTAGAATTTTAATTTGAATTGCATTGAAACTACAGATCAGTTCAGGGAGAATCAACATTTTAAAATATTGAATCTTCCAATTCATGATCACAATATATTTCTCTATGGAAGGGTAGGGGCAATCCACTTCCGTAAACATTTACGACCTCAATGAGGGTCACTATGAGTCAGAATTGACTTGAATGGCAGTGAGTTTACTTTTTTTCTTTTTAAATTCATCAGTGTTTTGTAGGTTTCAGCTTCCAGATCTTGCACATATCCTGTTGAATTCATAATTAAGTTATTCATGATTTTTAACAATATTGGTCTTTTTTATTTTAATTATCAATTGTTCATGGATAGTTTATAGAAATGTAAGTGATTTTTATATGTGGACCTTGTATCCTGAGAATTTACTAAATTCACATATTAGTTATAATAACTTTTTGGAGATTCTTTGAAATATCCTACATTGACAATCATGTTGTCTGGGAATAGAAATAATTTTATTCCTTCCTTTCCGAACTGTATGCATTTTATATCTTTCTCTTGCCTTATTGCACTTGTCATGATGTTTTGTATATTGTTGGAATTAATTAGATAAAATTTTATTAAGAATTTTTGTCTCCATATTTATCACATACATTGGTCTGTAGTTTTCTTGTATGTGTCTGGCTTTGGAATACAGAATGAATTGAGAAATGTTCTCTTCAATTTTCCTAGAAGAGTTTTTGTAGAAATGGTATTATTATTTCTTCCTTAAATATTTGAGATGTAATTTACCACTAAGGTCATCTGACATGGAATTTCGTGGTAAGGATTTTAACTTCAAATTTCAATTTCTTAAATAGATATAGAGCTAGTCAGATTATTTATTTCCTTTTGACTGAACTTTTGTGGTTTGTGATTTTCAATAACTTTGTCCATTTCATCTATATTATTACATTTATTGGCATAAAGTTGTTAATAATGTTCACTTATTGCCAAAGGGGCAAGGAGACCGCATCTTCTGACCTCCTCTAACCCCACAAGAGGAAGATAGAATCACCATCAGTAGCCTAAGGCCTATTCCTGTGAGGCCAGACATGCTGCCTTCCTCCAGCTCTTTCACTAACCCTGACACCAACCGTTCCTCCTGCAGCACCCACCACTTCTCTGCTGGGTTCGATAATTTGCTGCAGTGGCCACACAGAACTCACAGATTATGGGGTTTATTAGGGAAGCAACAGGCTACAATTCAAGTTCAGGAACA
>NW_006928264.1:1862-6247 GCF_000298275.1 Orycteropus afer afer
AGTCTGTCTAAAAGTTTATCAATGTCAATGACCAGCTTCTGGTTTGATTTATTTTCTCTATTGCTTTTCTATTGTATTGATGTCTGATGTTATTTTTCTTTGGTGTGCTTTAGATTTCATTAGCTCTTCTGTTTCTTGTTTCCTTTAAGGTGTAAATTTAGGTGACAGTTTGAGATCTTTCTTCTTTTATAATATAGGATTTAAGGCAATAGATTTTCCTCTAAGCATTGCTTTAGTTGCACCTCACAAATATTGATATGTTGTTTTACTTTACATTCAGTTTAAAACATTTTTTTAATGTCCTTTTGATTTCTTCTTTGGTCATAGGTATTTAGAAGTGTAAGATTTAATTTTCAAATACTTTAGGGTTTTCCAGATATGTTTGCTTGTTAGTGTGCCTTTTCTCTCCTTTTACTTTTAATATATTTGTATCTTAATATTTAAAGTGCTTGTCTTAAGACAAAGAGCTCTGGTAGCATAGTGCCTAAGGCATTTGACTGCTAACCTGAAAGCTGGCAGTTCAGACCCACCAGCCACTCCTCAGAAGAAAGGTTGGGCAATCTACTTCCGTAGTGATACTGCCTCAGAAACCTAAGGAGGGGTTGCTAGCATGCGGTTGGAGTCTTCCATTTTTACTGAGTCTGAAAATTCATACCTTTTAATTGAGTTGTCTATACCATTTACTTTAAATATGTGAGATTTAAATTCACTGCCTTGTTATTTTCTGTTTGTCTTATCTGTTCATTGTCCCTTTTTTATTCTTTATTTGGCTTCTTTTAGATTTATTGAATATTTTTTATAATACATTTTATCTACTTTGTTGGCTTTTTACCTATATTTTTGTTTTTTGGCATTTCCTGGAAAGTGGGCTTAAGGGCAGATAGTGGAGCCTCCTGAGAATTTCAAGAAGGAAAAAAAAGGACTGTTTGTGTACCTGATAGATAAGAAATTTGCAGAATTTTCTTTCATTATAACATTGTGACATACATGGTACCGGGTGGTATAATTTTGAAATAAGGCTCCTGTTAACCTCTAGCCATCAGAGGCTACACAAATGAACCTAATTGCTGATTAGTCAATGGGCTTAAGTCAGTCAACACATCTCGCTATGGTCATGTACTCTCAACTGCCAGCAGCAGCCTTCTAGCAACTATCAGTTGCCTAGTGCTGTAATTTCCTCTGAAGCAAGTATTGATCCAGTTTTATATCCAAGTACCTTACTGGGCTCATACACAACAAAACTTTGCTGAAGCCCTCAAGGACACACTTAGTGGCCAGCATGTATAGCACAGTCATCTCCATGCAAAAGTCCATCAACTCATAGGCACTGCTTCCCAGCAGCTACAGAATCATAAATACCTTTATCTCCTCTCTGTCTAGTTAATAACTCCAGCATAATCAGTGGTTCTCAAAGATTAACGTGGAGCAGAATCTCCTATTACAATGCAGATTTCTGAGTGGTACACCTAGAGATCCGTATTTGAGAGGTTTGCAGTGGCAGACATTGCATGAAATTGTGGCAGGTTATTACTGGCCAAGGCGATGAGTGTGGACTGAAATCCAGTGCCTCCTCTGTGTGCCAAGCCATGCATTCTGGTGTGGTGTGGCCTGGCCAACCAGAGGAAGGGACAGCTCCCAATTCCTTTGTTTTATCTGCTTGCCAAGTCTTGTGTCTGTGGGAATATATCTACAAAGGCAAGGAGGGGGAGGCTTTTTCTAATCTGCATAAAGGCTCTCTATGTCCTGGTGGATTAGTCCAGGTCCTCCAAAAAGCAGATAGCAAGACACGATTCTCAAAGATGCAAGACATTTACTGCAAAAAGTGTCTGCGAGGAACCAGGAGAAGCAAGGGAGCCTTCAGAGAGTGATGCAGATCTGACCCTTATGAACAAGAGAGGGAATCGAGGGAGGCTGTAAGGAAAAGTTGTAAACTACTGTGCAGTTCTAAGAAAGTTTGAGGAGTCCTCCAGCCGAAAGTCACCCATCAGAGAAGTCCTATGTCTTGCAAGAATGATCTTTCCGTAGTACCTCTGCCATGTTCAGTCACTAGCTGGAAGCAGACATAGGAGTGTACCCTCTTGACTGGGATCATGAATTTCAGGATGCAGCCATGTCCAGTGGTAGAATCCCCACCTTCCATGCAGGAGACTCGGGTTCAGTTCCTGGCCAGTGCACCTCATGTGCGGCCACCACCTGCCTGTCATTGGAGGCTTGTATGTTGCTTTGAGCCTGAACAGGTTTCAGCAGGGCTTCTAGAGTCAGATGGACTAGGAAGAAAAGCCAGATGCTCTACTTTGAAAAATTAGCCAATGAAAATGCTATAGTCCTCTCCAAAGCCAATCGTGGGGATGGCCCAGGACCAGGCAGTGTTACATTTCATCAATGCATAGGGTCACCATGAGTAGGGGGCCAACTCAACAATAGCAAGCAGACAACATGTCCCCACAGCTGAAGATCTGAGATGTGCATTTGCATGGCTAACAGACCTGGTAATAAGAGCCTTGGGAATCTGCGTTTATGGGAATCCTTCCTCCCTGATGATTTGAAACAGTGAACCACCCTTAGAAGAACACCTGCCAAAATTTTTACAAAGAAATTCCTGTTAACTGTCTCCTAAAGAAAAAGGAGCCCCAGATTTCCTGGACACAAGGCTGCAGCCTTGGGAGCAGAGATGGGAGGCAGTTCCCCTATTCCTCTGGGATGAACCCATAGCCTAGAATACAGTTGTTTTGGCAACAGGTGACTGTCCCATTTTCTGCTACATGTGTTATAATAAGGCATAAGCTGAGTGTGAAGGGCATCCCAGAAAAGGCAAATCAGCCTGAGAGCGGGGGACAGGGAGCATGTCTTTGAGGGCAAGAAGAGTATGGACACAGCGTGGAAGGAAAGGCATGTTTGGAGGAGTGGGGAGTGGTCTGGTGGGCCCCCGCACAGGAATGTGAGATGAGGGAAGCTGGCTTCATTCCAGGAGGAAGCTATTCAGTGGAATGTGAGTAAAAATGCCTGGAGGTTAATTCCCTCCTGAATGGGCATCTCTGCAAGGTGGCACTGATTGCTGAATCTCAAGATGGTGGAAGCTCTGTGTACTTCTGAGCCAGCCCAGAAGGCAAGCTAGGTACCCAGAGGGTACCTTGCATGCCCAACCCTGGGGAGAAAGTGAAATAGTGGGAGAGCTGTCACCTTCTTAGTCCTGACCAGAACTGATCTTGATCTTCAGACCCCTTCTCAGCCCAAGAAGGGTCTCATATAAAAAGGAAACCAGAGGATAGATGTTTGATGGGCAGTGATCTATGGAAAGGAGCTCTGGTGGCACAGTGGTTAAGCCTTGGCTGCTAATAGAAAGGCAAGTGGTTTGAATCCACCAGCCACTCCATGCGAAAAAGACCTGGCAATCTGTCCCAATAAAGTTTACAGCCTAGGAAACTATGGGACAGTTCAACTCTGTCCTGTAGGGTTGCCAGGAGTCAGAATGACAGCACCTAACAACAATCTGATGAAAATGCCCTCTTAGGTCCCCTTGCTCAGCATTGTGAACCTGAGTGGTTCAGTTGGTTTTGAGATGAGATTCAAAGTGCTTACCTAGTCCCAGCCTTATTAAGCCCTCTCTTTCTGTCATTGGGTGACCAAGTGCATTCAGCTCGTAACATAAAGGTTGACAGCTCAAACCCATGCAGTGGCACTGTGGAAGAAAGGACTGGCGGTATTGCTTCCATTAAGGTTACAGACGAGAAAACCCTATGGAGGATAGTTCTACTCTCTAACACGTGGGGTCAGCTTGAGTCAGAATCGCTCCAAGAGCAACTAAGGACAACAGACTCTGGAGCACTTCCGGGGTTTGAAGACTGGCTCTATGATTGTTGAGGAAAGAAAGGCCACAGACACAAAGTGTTTGCTGATACTCTGCATGCAAAAAAGAAACAGAAGGAGCCAGAGAGAACACAGAGGGACAACTTGACTCTCTTACCTCCTTGGTACCTACAAAACCACAACTCACTGCCGTCGTGTCAGTTCTGACCCATAGTAACCCCTCCTTGGGTTTCCTAGGCAGTATCTCTACAGAACTAGATTGCCCAGTATTCCTTCCGAGGAGTAGATGGTGGGTTTGAAACTCCAGCCTCCTGGTATACAGTCAAATGCCTTAGGCACTACACCACCAGAGCTCCTCTGATACCTACAAGTTATGAATATCATTTTAAAGACCTTTTTTTTTAAAAAAGGTTTTTTTTATTGTGATTTGGGTGAAGATTTACAGAGCAAATTCACTTTCCATACAGCAGTTCACATATACTTTGTCTCATGTCATTGACCATAGTTTACCACAATGCAACAGCTCCCTTCCCACTTCCTCCCCATAGTTACCACTTCCCAGTGTCCATCCCTCCATA
>NW_006928265.1:0-6152 GCF_000298275.1 Orycteropus afer afer
ATTTTGGTCAATGACATGAGACAAAGTATATGTGAACTGCTGTATGAAAAGTGAATTTACTGTGTAAATCTTCACCCAAATCCTAATAAAAAAATAAATAAATAAAAAATAAATGTAAGTAAGTGATGAGTAGATAACTAAGGATAGAGTACAGGAGTAGAAGGCAGGGAAGATACAAAACTGAATTAAGACTATTAAGGAAGAATTAACATAACAGGAAAGAAACCAGACACTATTATCATCTAACAATTTACTGAATTAAATGTTAAATAATAAATTATGTTACATATTATGTTGCATGTATTATATACTACAATTATGTTTAATCTTATAGATTTATAATAATGGAAAACAATCTTTCTAATAATTAACTAAGAAATGTAGTCATATGAGGGAAAAAATAATTCAAAAAACCTAACAAAAAATTCCTGATTGAATAATTTTTAAGAAATTCCCAACTGCAGATTAAGTCAAATATAATATTGGAAATATGACAAAGTATAACATTCAAAGTAAAAAGGGATGAGTCTTCTATTTCAAAAGTACTCAGGATTTATTAACAAAACAGTTCATTAAATGATAATTACAGAAGGCAGACGGCAACATTTATTGTCTACTTTGTGCCTTACTATGTTAAACCACCAAATTTAAATCATCACATGACCACATATGGCAGGTATTATTCCTGTTTTTTAAGTGCACAAACTGAAGAGCTGAAAAATTAAACAATTTGCCTAAGGTCACACATGTAGGCTAAAGATGAGTTAAGATTTGTACAGGCAGTGCCTGGATTATGAACAACTTTCGTTTGTAAGTCTGCCTTTGTACATTAAGTTGAACAGTTAGGTACATACAGCTTCATTTATATCTAACATCAATCAGTCAAATGTTTGTCTTACTATAGAGTATACTTCCTATGCATAAAAAACATTTAAGAAACACTTCCACATACAAAATACCCGCAATCTCTACAGAAACAACAGAAGACAGAGTAATCCTTTATAGACAGCCAAACACTATGGGAGAGAGATCCAACAGATCTACTGACTCAGGACCATAGCATTGGGGGACATCAGACTCAACTGGCACAATGAAATACATTAAAAATCCTGTTCTGCAACCTACATTGGTTAGTAGCGACTGAGGTCTTAAAAGCTTTCAAGCCGTCACTTAAGATGCAGCTAATGGTCTTCTATCATCGGAAGTGAAGCAGAGTGCAAAAAACCAAGGGCATTTGGAAGCAATCAGCCCTAGGACATGATGGACCTAGAGACCAGAAAAACTAGATGGTGTTTGGCTCCAATGCCAACCACTCAGGAAAGGAGCAAAACTAGACATTCTGGATAGAGTGGGAGGAAAAATGTGGAACAAAATCCAAAAACACACTAATAACCAGAATTATTGGTCAGATGGAGTCTGGTGGGACCCCCAATACTATGGCCCTGGGATACACTTCGGGCCTGGAATGAAACTCACTCCCAGGGGCTGACTCTCAGCCCAGTACTAAGTAAGATGTACATGCATACATGCAGACCACTCAACCCAGGGTGACACACTCACATACTCTATGGAGATCCATCCTTGGAGCCATCGACCACGGAGCACCAGAGGAGCAATGATGGCATGGAGGAAATGCAGGACACAAAGGAGTGCTTAACTATGAGGGGCACGGGGTGGGGGGCTTACTGGGCAGGGATGGGAGGAGAGTGGGTTAGGGTTGGGGATGGTAATTGGGGAGTGAAACCAAATGTACACGAAATGTTGAATGTAAAACAAACTTTGCTTTGTAAACTTGCACCTAAACATAATAAAAAATTAAAAAAGAAAAAATAAAGTAACACTTCCAGGTACATTAATACATCTTTAAACATAATACAGCAATAATAATTTTTCAATGTGTGTTACAAAGTAGCACCCCTTTGTTATTACTTATCATTGTATGTACTTTGTGCTGACAGGATGTGGGTAGATGTGGCTGACTGCTGTCATAGCAAGCTCAATAAAACCTATGAGACTATGAGATGCTGATGCCGGAGGACCTGCTACTGTGCTGCTATAACTTCCAGGCAGTGGGAAATGAGGCCAACCTGTACTGCATGGTTACACAGCCCAAATATCACCACACGCACGTTGTCTACAGGTGAGGGGCACACACAGACCTCAGATACTGCAGAATAGGGTGTGGCTACTCGGCAGTGGGGAAAGAACATGGCTGGATTCAAATTCCCTTTTGCCACTGACTTACCAGCTACCACCCCTGAAATCCTGTCTTTGCTACTGTGTCTGCAAGGCCTAGTGTCAGTAAATGTCACTTTCCTTCCTCCTCCCTTACCAGTTTCACAGAGAATGCAGCTTGAAGGGAGTAAATTATAACTGGGAGGTGGTAGTGGTGGTGGTGCTGGTGGTTGTTATGTGCCGTGGAGTTGGACCCGACTCATAGCGACCCCTCCTTAGGTTTCCGAGGTGGTATCACTTACAAAAGTACATCGCCCACCCTTCCTTCTGAGATGTGTCTGGTGGGTTTGAACCACCAGCCTTCTGGTTAGCAGTCAAGTGCTTTATGCACTATGCTACCAGAGCTCCTAAATGGGAGGCAGAAACTGACAAATTTAGGTACCTATCTTGTTCTTAGAAGCTCTGGTGTAGCGTAATACCTAAGGCAGTTGACTGCTAACTAGAAGGCTGGCAGTTCAAACCCCCCAGCCGCACCTCAGAAGGAAGGCTGAGCAATGTACTTCTGTTAGTGATACCACCTCAGAAACCCAAGGAGGGATCGCTATGAGCCAGGTCTGATTCCACAGCACATAACAACAACATCTTGTTCTTTATAGAACTCTGGTCCTGGTTTATTTAATGATCCAGGAACTGTTACTAGTTGCCTTGGGTGGAGGGGTAGGGGTGGGGTGGATAACTACAAGCTGTATGTAAGCTGGATATTCATAATTAAAAAACTGCCTGTATCTAGTTTTAAGTTATTCCTTAGGTCAAACTAAGGAGTTCTTGTGGCATAGTGGGTAAGGTATTGGCTGCTCACCAAAAGGTCAGCAGTTCAACCCACCAGCTGATCCACAGAAGGAAGATGAGGCAATCTACTGCCATGAAGATTTACAGCTGTGGAAACCCAGTGGGGGTGGCTATGAGTTGGAATCGACTCAATGCAAGTGGCTTGGGCTTTGGTCAAGCTAGTTTTCTCAAAGAATCACAATATTGTAAACGTAGGAGAGATCTAAGACTTGTTTTAACGAAGAGGCTTAGTAATCACTGGATGTTTGGGTAGTAAAGCTGAATTTAAGCGAAAGGCTATTGCCTTACACTCACGTGTTTTTTTTTAAAACATCAGGTTTCCTAACACTTCTTATCCCTACCCTACAAGACTACAAAACTTAACAGCAATGTTGACACAGATGCAACAACTACAACAATAAAGATATGAAAATGCCTAGGTAAAATTTAGAGAAAAACAGAAATGGAGGGCTTAGAGATTAAAAAATTTACTTTGGTAATTTGACAAAAGTAACAAAGATTCAAATAAAGTGAACAGCTAAAAATTAATATATTACAAACTTTTTCACGAGTCAAACATGCATCAAATGAATCCTCAAATTTCATTTTAAAAATTGCTGTAATGTATGTAAGTTTATTCTGTTTTCCCATCAGGCCTGTTTATTTCTGAAGGTAGGGTTGTTTACTACAATAAACTAAATATGAAAACTAGCCTATATGGGTAAGGAGGTAGGAGAGGAACAATGCCATCTCTCTTCTTGTTCCTACCAACTATTATTCCATTTCTTACCTCCTACCTATCCTACCTCTGAATGTTTTCTTGTCCCAAACCAGTTAATCAATTACAATTACCTACTGCTTTTTCATTTAGTATTTACTAAAGTGCAGGGTCTGGATCTATAAAGAATAAAGTATAATTCCTGTCCACCAGGATCTTTAATATAGTAGGGGAACAAAGGCAAATAAATAGCCACAACCATAACAGCTGCTATACTAATCTATAGAGAATAAGCCCTTTATTCTGCCCAGTAGCTTTTAAGCTTTAATGGATGAATAAATAGATGTTCACAGAATAGATTAAAAAAAAGGAGGGGACATTCCATAGAAAATAGAGTATGTGGAAAGACAAGAGATATGAAAAAGGGCATGGTTTATTGATGTTAAAAGCTGGAACACAAGGTACAAGTGAAGAAAGAGCAGGAAAGGAAAGGTGGAAAAGGTCACCCTTGTTTGTCACATTAGAAGGGCTAAGACTATTCAAAGTCAATGGCCGGAAGGAAGAAGCAGGACAAGTTGCCATCTGCATTTTTAAACTTTAGAGCAATGGTTCTCAACTGAAGGCAAGTTTGCCCCTAGGGTACATTTGGCAATGTCTTTAGACATTTTGTTTGTCAAAACTGGAGGTATGGTAGGGTGAGGGATGCCACGAGCATTTAATGGACAGAGGCCAAACCAAAACCCCAAAAAAATAACTAACTACCATCAAGCTGATTCCGACTCATAGCGACCCACTGTGGGTTTCCCAGACAGTTAAATCTTTGCAGAAATAGATTGCCCCATCTTCCTTCCACAGAGCAACTGGCAGATTTGAACCACCAGCCTTCTGCTTAGCAGTTAAATACCTTAGGTACTGTGCCACCAGAGCAGCATTATAGGATGCTGTTAAATATCCTGTAATGCACAGGAAAGCTGCCTCCAACAAAGAATTATAACTATCCGCCTCAAAATGTCAATACAACCAAAACTGAGAAACTCTCATTTATAACTAAATCTCAGGATACAGGAATAAGATTAGAGAAAGACAACAGGTAACCTATAAATTTTAAGAGAGCAGAACCCATGTTTACCCTGTGACTCCAGATCCTAGCCCACTGCCTGCTTTAATACAGAAAAAAGTAAGACAGCTGCCATCCGTTTGACTCCAACTTATGGTGGCCTTAAGCAAACACATTGTCTGGTCCCATGTCATCCTCATAATCAGTAGCATGAACCTGTGAATAGTCAATCTCACTGAGGAATTCCCTTGCTCTCCACTTCACCAAACATGTCTTCATCCAATGATTGATCCCTCCAGATGACATATCCAAAGCAAGTGATTCAGTTAATGTTCTGTTGTGATCTGTAAGATTTTCAGAAGTAGATCACCTTTCTTCCTAGCTTACCCACTGAAATCTGTCTACAGGGGTACCGTGCCGGTATGTGAAATACTGCAGGCATTGCTTGCCATAAATCCAAGTAACCACAGTATGACAAACTGACAGACAGGTGGAAGCAAAATAATAGAGAAGCTCATTTATTTAATTGGTGAATGAATGAATGATGCAGAATTTTACCTAAGGAGTAACAAAATGTGTCTATAGTCATGGAAAACAGATTTAAAAAAGTAAAAGAGAATACATTTACTAAATAAACCTAAGAGTGGACAAAAAGTCTAAAATAAAACGATTTTCAGCTTCTGCCTTGAAGGAACAAGTTTTTGAGGGTTAAAAGTTCAGTTTTAAGGATACTTAAGTTTGAGCTGCAATCGTTGACATATAACGTGAAAATATCTAAGAAAGGTAAATCCAGTTTGGTTACCACCTTGATCCTAAATAATCTCAGGTTACAGCAATAAATTTGTACCAATTAAAAAAAAAAAATGAAGAAATCCTAAATGCAGTATATCCTGTACTAGCTACTGGAACAGAAAAAGTAATTAGAGGAAAAACTTCGTGAAATCTCAATAAAGTCTGGTGTTTAGTTAATAGCAGTGTACCAATGTTAGTTTCCTACTTTTGAGAAACATATGAGGTGATGTAAGATTAGGAGCCCAGGTGGTATGGTGGTTAGGCACTCAGCTGCTAACTAGAAGGCTGGCAGTTCACTCCCTGGGAGAAAAGAGGTGGCAGTCTGCTTCTGTAAAGATTTACAGCCTGGGAAACCCTCTGGGACAGTTCTTCTCCATCCTATAAGGTTATGATGAATAAGAGTCTATTTGAGAGGCGGGGCAAGATGGCGGACTAGGCAGAAGGATTGCACAGACCCTCTTCAACAAAGAAAAGGGAAACCAATAAATACAGACACAGAAGATAATCTTGGACCCCTGAGCCTTGAAGGAAAGGATGCAGATTTGGACTAAACCCCAACTAGCAGAAGAATTTGCGTGAAAA
>NW_006928266.1:0-2387 GCF_000298275.1 Orycteropus afer afer
TGCCCCTTCTAAACTTACTCATTCACTGCCATTGAGTCAGATCTGACTCAGTAACCCCTCCTTAGGTTTCTGAGACAGTATCACTAAGGAAATAGATTGCCCCTTCTTCCTTCTTAGGAGTGGCTGGTGGGCTTGAATCACCAGCCTTCTGGTTAGCAGTCAAAATGCCTTGGGCATTAAGCTACCAGAGCTCTTGGCCTTTCTAAAGATATGGAAATAAAAGATGCCCCAACAGATAATACAAACAGAGGGTAATTCACTACTTTTGAGTATCAGGTGCTGAAGTCCTGGTCTAACCCATGACTATCAAATATCTTTACTATGTACACCTACCAGGAAAAACTTTGATGCAAATGTCCCATGATCATGATATGTGTAATGAGCCACTTAAAAAGGTGTCCCTGAAGTACTACTATGTTGTTGTTTTTGTTATGTGCCGTAGAGTCAGACCGACTCATAGCGACCCCTCCTTGGGTTTCTGCGGTAGTATCACTACGGAATTAGATTGCCCCATCTTCCTTCCGAGGAGTGGCTGGTGGGTTTGAACCTCCAGCCTTCTGGTTAGAAGTCAAGTGCCTTAGGCACTACGCTACCAGAACTCCTGAAGTACTACTATAGATTATAAATAATGTACAAAAATATAAATATTAGTAGGAGAGTCAAGGAGGAAATAACTATTTAAAATAAGTGATATCATTGTATATATTGGTGTTGTTTGGTGAGTCAGGTTCAACTCATAGTGACCATATGTACAACAGAAGTAAACATTGCCCTGTCCTGCACCATCTTCAGATTGTTGCTATACTTGAGCTCATCGGTGCAGCCACTGTGTCACTATATCTCATTGAGAGTCTTCCACTTTTTCACTAACCCTTTACTTTACCTTGCATGATATCCTTCTCCAGGGACAGGTCCCTTCAGACAATACCATCTAAGTATGAGAGACAAAGTCTGGTCATTCTCTCTTCTAAGGATCATTCCAGTTGTAGTTCATCCAAGATAGATTTGTTCATACTTCTAACAGTCCATGGTACATTGAAAAGTCTTCACCAACACCATGATTCAAATGCATCAATTCTTCTGTGATCTTCCTTATTCATTGTCCAGCTCTCACATAAATATGAGGCTACTGAAAATACCACGGCTTGGGTTATGCAAACCTTCATCTTCAAAGTAGCATCTTTGCTCTTAAACATTTTGAAGAGATCCTTTCCAGCAGATTTGTCCAGTGCATACATCATGTGATTTCTTGATTGTTGCTTCCACGAGCTTCACTCAGAATTTTGCTGATAGAATCCTTCAATATCGTGACTCCAGATTGGGATTTCTTCCTTGGTTCTTTAAATTTGAGAAATTATATCCTTGAGAAATTCAATCTTATTCTCATTTATCATGACATTGTTTACTGGCCTAGTTGTGAGGATTTTTATTTTCTTCATGTTGAGGTGTGATTCATACTGAAGGCTGTAGTTTTTGACCTTCATCAGTAAGTGCTTCAAGTCTTCTTCACGTTCAACAAGCAGTTGTGTCATCTGCATGTGTTAATGAGTCTTCCTCCAAACCTGATTCTGTTTTCTTTTTCATATAGTCCAGATATTTGGATTATTTGCTCCGCATACAGATTGAATAATTAGGATAAAAGAACACAACACTGATGCACACCTTTCCTTATTTTAGACCACACAGTATCCCCTTGTTCTGTTTGAACTACTGCCTCTTGGTCTATGTACAAGTTCCTCATGAATACAATTAAGTGTTCTGGGATTTCCATTCTTTGCAATATTATCCATGATTTGTTATGCTCCACACAGGTGAATGCTTTTGCCTAGTCATTAAAAGACAGGTAAATATCTTTCTGGTATTTTTTTGCTTTCAGCCAAGATCCATCTGACATCAGCAATGATATCCCTCATTCCATGCTCTCTTCTGAATCCACCTGGAATTTCTGTCAGTTCCCTGTCAGTGATGCAGTGCTGCAAATCTTTTTGAATTATCTTCAGCAAAATTTTACTTGTGTGTGATATGAAAGATATTATTTGATAATTTCTGCATTCTGTTGGATCACCTTTCTTTTGAATGGGCACATATATGATCTCTTCCAGTAGGTTGGCCAGGTAGCTGTCTTCCAAATTTCCTGGCATAAACAACTGATCACCTCCAGCACTGCATCCATTTGTTGAAATATCTCAATGGGTATTTCATCTATTCTTAGAGGCTTGTTTTTCACCAATTCCTTCAGTCCAGCTTGGACTTCTTCCTTCAATACTATTCATTCTTGATCATACACTACTTCCTGGAAAGGTTGGATATAACCAATTCTTCTTTGTACAGTGACTCTATGTACTCCTTCCATCTTCTTTCTATGTCTCCTGCTTTGCTCAGAATCT
>NW_006928266.1:5247-6457 GCF_000298275.1 Orycteropus afer afer
AAAAAAAATCACCCAGGCATATCCTCATCAAACTCACCAAAACCAAAGACAAAGAAAGAATCATGAGAGCAGCACAGGGAAAATGAAAAGTTACCTACAAGGGGCAACCAATAAGACTAAGCTTGGATTCCTTGACAGAAACCATGCAGGTGGGAAGACAATGGGATGGTATATATAAAACCCTGAAAGAGAAAAATTTCCAACCAAGAATTATGTACCCACCAAAATTGTCCCTCAAATATGATGGTGAAATTAGGACATTTCTAAATAAGCAGAAATTAAGGGAATCTGTTAAAACCAGACCAACCTTACAAGAGATGCTAAAGGGACTCCTTTGGACAGAGAAGCAACAACAGCCAACAACAACTGACCATTAACACACATGATGATATCACCCAGAAACCAACCCAGCTATGGAAATATTCAAAGTAAACAAGCCTACAAGATTGTAAACAGGGAACCAGAGACATCAATTGACAAATGAGGACAACTACAAACCAAAAAGAGGGAAAAAAACTGTGTTGTTACAGAACTTCTAGATGGTAGGAAAGTCAAGACAACTACAAGATATAACAGACTGTTCTACATTTGGGAAGAAAACTATAAAACACAGGATAACCTCAAAGAAAAATAATAAACCTTCACATTAAAAAAGAGGACTAGCATAAATATTCAGCAAATACTAAAACAATAGCAATGAAGGAAGTGATAACATGATTCATAAACAAAAGGAGTTCAGCATAGAAAATTATATGAAACAAAGAAATCGACACCACAAGAAAGCACATAACAAAAATGACAGCAACAAATTCGCATTTGCCGATAATTACATATCTGGCGAGGGACTTATCTCTAAGATTTATAGCTGAAGAGTAGATGACCAAACTATGGTATATACACATAATGGAATGCTATGCAGCACTAAAGAATAATGTAGCATCTGGAAAACACTGCATAATATGGATGAACTTGGAGGACATCACGCTGAGTGATATAAGTCAATCACAGAAGGACAAATATAGTATTACTTTGTTGTTGTGGATGGTCAAGGAAAGGTTTATATATGGATGGAAACTTTCTTTGTTGATTGCTTAGCGGTGGGAGGGGAGGGGATGGAACACTGACAAAAAAAAATGCATTGACCCATGTCACTTTAGTTTTGTGTATTTCATTGTACATAAATTATATTTCAATAAAATGCATTAAAAAA
>NW_006928267.1:0-1735 GCF_000298275.1 Orycteropus afer afer
GTTCTTTCTCTAATTGTTGGAGATGTTCATTTAAAGTGTTGATTTTGTCTCTTTCTTCTCTTTTGATGTGTACACTTATTGCTATAAATTGGCCTCTGATCACTGCTTTTGCTGTGGGTATTAATTTTTATGTTTCCTAATTCAAAAGGAAGTTGTCAACATTAAAAGATTTTGCAAGCCAAGGAATGCTCATTTGGGCAGCAAAACTGTGTGTGATGGTATTGGTGTGAAAGTTTAGTCTGAATTAGAAGAAACTAGTACCAGGTCTATTATGCTCCTCAAAAGAAGGTAAGTGATAATCTAAAGACCATTTTGTATTGAAATCCTTTTTGCTAGAGCTAGGCTTGTGTGTTATGACTTCTGTTTTGTGGATCTTGAGTTTTAGAAGTAGAAGGAATCAGGAATTTTACCAAAAAGGTGCAACTCAGGGCAGTGCTTTGGTGCAAAATGACCCACAGGAAAGGGCCTGGATGTTTTTCAATGACCTCCCAGCCCCTGGACTGGGGTTTTCTTCTGACTGACTTTTAAGAGGGGCTCAGGCTGCAAAGACCACTACAGCCCTGTTCCACTGTTGTGACACTATATAGAGCCTTGAATCTCTGGGGCTGCAGTCCATTACTTCCTCATTTCCATGGAGTCGATTACACTACATCCAATCTCATCATGGGGAATAACGACATCCAGCTGCTAAGCCACTCAGAATCACAGCCCAGCCAATTTGACACACAACCTTAACTACCACATTCCACCCCTTGTCCACTTGGCCTGTATACATCTCCTTCATTGGGTTGCCCAGTTCTTCTAGTCTATCTGAGTGGCAACCTCACTCCCTTAGCCTGACAGGCTTCTGTCCCTTGGGCATGGTAACCCTGCCCCCTTATTTTAGGGCAATGGATATGACCCCATCTCACTGGCACTCTTGTACAGCAGCCCCACATTCCAGAACTAAGTTGGTGAAAATATGACTCTTTGAAACCTAGAAGGCTTTGAAACCCCAAGAAGCTATGGTCCTACTTTTTGAGACTGAGGCAGCTGTGCTTCCCATCTTCCTTGTTTCTTCAGCTGTACCAATTAGTGCCTGAAGGCAATGCACTATGCCAGCTTTCTCACTCCGTGGTCTGTCAAACCCATCACCCTGCCTTGTTCCCATCTCTCGGCTCTGCTGCTGCCATCTCTCTGCCCATCTCTCTGCTGGTCTCTCTGCCATGGTCTCAGAGCAGGGATCTTGAGTCCAAGAATATGGTCCACTCCTCCATCCACATTTTAGGAGTCTGTACAGCAGCAGGAAGGACAGATCTGTTAGTTCTCTTAGCAGTCCATGGTACTTGCAGCGTTCTTTACCAGCACCACAACTCAAATGAATCAGTTCTTCCACTTCCTATTCATTGTCCAGCTCTCACATGCATATGAGGTAATTGAAAATATCATGGCTTCTGTCAGGAGCACCTTAGTCCTCAAGGAGACATCCTTGCTCCTCAGCACTTGAAAGAAGTCCCTTGCAACCAACTTGCCCAGTGCTATACGTCATCTAATGTCCTGACTGCTGCTTCCATTGGCATTGATTGTAGAAGCAATGTGAAGTCTTTGACAACTTCAGTCTTTTCTCCATTTATCATGATGCTGCTTATAGGTCCAGTTGTGAAGATTTTTGTTTTCTTTATATTGAAATGTAATCCATACTGCAGCCTGTAGTCTTTGATCTTTGTCAGTAAGTTCCTCAAGTCATCCTCACTTT
>NW_006928267.1:2135-2791 GCF_000298275.1 Orycteropus afer afer
ATGGGAAAAATACGGATCTCTTCCAGTCAGTTGGCCAAGTAGCTGACTTCCAAATCTCTTGGCATAACCGAGTGAGGGCCTCCAGTGGGGCATCCATTTGTTGAAACATCTCAGTGGGTATTTTGTCAATTCCTGGAGCCTTGTTCTTCACCATTTCCTTCAGTGCAGCTTTGACTTCTTCCTTCAGTACCATTGGTTCTTGATCATATGCCACCTCCTGAAATAGATGAAGATCTACCAGCTCTTATTGGGACAGTGACTCCGTGTATTCCTTCCATCATCTTTTGATGTTTCCTGCATCATTCAATATTTTGCCCATGTTGTTGTTGTTGTTATATGCCATGAAGTCGAACCCTACTCATAGTGACCCCTCCTTGGGTTTCCGAGGCAGTATCACTGCGGAAGTGGATTGCCTCATCTTCCTTCTGAGGAGTGGTTGGTGGGTTTGAATCGCCAGCCTTCTGGTTAGCAGTCAAGTGCCTTAGGCACTACGCTACCAGAGCTCCCATTCAATATTGCCACTTGAGGCTTAAATCTCTTCCTCAGTTCTTTCAGCTTGAGAAATGCCAAGCATGTTCTTCCCTTTTGTTGTTCAAACTCCAAGTCTTTGCACATTTCATTATAGTAATTGGCTTTGTCTGCTCGAGCTGCTCTTT
>NW_006928267.1:4531-5747 GCF_000298275.1 Orycteropus afer afer
AAGGCCCTTAATGAGATGGATTGGCACAGTGGCTGTGACAATGGGCTCAAGTATAGCAAGGATTATGGAGCTGGTGTGGAACCAGGCAGTGTTTCACTCTACTGTGCATAGGGTCACTATGAGTTGGACAATACTCAATGGCACCTAACAACAACAACAACACAGCAACACCCCACTCCTGGTACTAAATTCTGCCTTAGTTCTCTAGTGCTGCTATAACAGAAATACCACAAGTTAATGGCTTTAGCAAATGGGAATTTATTCTTTTGCAGTTTAGGAGGGTAAAAGTCCAGATTCAAACTGCCAACTCTAGAGCTGAGGGCCTCTCAACTTTGGGTTTCAGCTCTGTCTTTTGTTCCAGACTGACTGGAGCTGGAGACTTCTCCTGATTCATGAAGCTGCTGGCTGCTGAGACTGATGAACCCAAGATCACTAAGTAAAATGTCACAATCCAAAGATCAGCGGGCAACATGGCAGGCTAGCTCAAGTCCAGGAACCAGAGAGGAAGACTCAGCCAATTGCAGGATCCAAAATGTGAGAGACGTTTCTCAAGTGTTTCTATATATACTGGAAGCAGGCCAAACCCTAAAGGAAACTAATTAGCTGCTCACAGCAGATTCCACCATGGAGTTGATTATACCACATCCAATTTCATCATGGGGAATAACTACATCCAGCTGCCAACCACTCAAAATCATGACCCAGCCAAGTTGACACACAAGCTTAACTACCACAAACGGGATGATAGAGAGACACTAGATCACTGGAACAGAACAGGGAACTCAGAAATAGATCAACACTAATATGCCCTTTAAAAAAAAAAAAAAAAGGAGCAAAAGGAATTTAATTGAGGAAAAATAGTTTATCAAGTGATTATGGAAAAATTGTACATCAATAGACAAATCTAAACCTTAAATCTTATACAAAATTTAACACAAAATGGGTCAAATATCTAAAAGTAAAATGTAAAACTATAAATCTTTTTTTTATTTTTTATATTTTTTTATTAATCGCCATTGCTTTCTCTTTTTTTTAAAATTTATTATTATCCATCCTTATTATTATTATTATTATTGTGATTTGGGTGAAGATTTACAGAGCAAATTCACTTTCCATACAGCAGTCCACATATACTTTGTCTCATGTCATTGACCACAGTTTACCACAATGCAACAGCTCCCCTCCCACTTCCTCCCCATAGATACCTCTTCCCAGT
>NW_006928268.1:0-506 GCF_000298275.1 Orycteropus afer afer
ATCAACCACGTAAATAAAACAAAGGAGAAGAACCACACGATCATATCAATTGATGCAAAAAAAGGCATTTGATAAAATCCAACACCATTCCTGATCAAAACTCTCAGCAAAATAGGAGTAGAAGGGACATTCCTCAACATAATAAACAGCAAAACCAATAGCTAACATTATTCTCAATGGAGAAAGACTGAAACCATTCCTCTTGAAAACAGGAACCAGACAAGGATGCCCACTATCACACTTCTATTCAACATTGTACTGGAAGTCCTAGCCAGGGCCATAAGGCAACAAAGGGAAGTCAAAGGCATCCAAATAGGTAAGGAAGAAGTCAAACTATCCCTATTTGCTTATGATATGATCCTATACCTAGAAAACCCAAGAGTCTCGGTCAAAAATCTACTAGAACTAATTTAGAGATTTAGCATCGTGGCAGGATATAAGATCAACATCCAAAAATCAGTTGGATTCCTCTACACCAGCAAAGAGATTGCTGAAGAAGGAATAAG
>NW_006928268.1:2156-6000 GCF_000298275.1 Orycteropus afer afer
TGAAGGCAAACACAGGTATATGGGTGGATAGATGGGTGGACAGGCTGAAATATTAGGTATGTCTATGAAGTGGAGAGTGCACCCAAGAACATGTATAATGTTTGCACACAATGGTCCTATAAGTTTATTTGTATGATCTGAATTCCCACGTGTAGAGTAGAGCTGACAAGGGGCAAGGTTGTAGTCTCTTCTTGGTCACAGCCTGTTGCCCAGAGGAAAAGACTAGTTGAACCTGTGGACTCAGGACTATAGTCGCAGGGGACATAAAGCTCAATCGGCATAACATACTACATAAAACCTTGTTCCACCTCCTACTTTGGTGAGTACTGACTGGAATCTTAAAACTTGCAAGCTGCCATCTAGATACAATGATGGGTCTCTCCTTTTCCAGAACAAAGAAGAATGAAGAAAACCAAAAATTCATGGAAACAATTAGTCCTAGCAACTGGTACATCATCTGATCTGCAGCCTATATGACTATGAGACCAGAAGAACTAGATGGTGTCTGGCTACCACTGTCAACCACTTGGAAGGGGATCTGTGTAGGAGATCCTAGATAGACAGGGGGAACAATGTGGAACAAAACTCAAAATCATTTGGAGAAAAAAAAAGGGGGTGGCAGGTTTGCTGGTCCAATAGAGCCTGATGGAACCACTGAGACTATGGCCCCTCACTTCCCTTCAGGTCTGGAATTGAACCCACACTTGTGGCTTCCAACCAAACAAATGACAGGCATATGAGTTGAACATTTACCTGAGGTAGATACACTCCCTGGAGAGAACAATCATGGGAAAAAGAAAGGCTGTTTATGCACAGGGAGACAGCTCAGAAGGCAAGAGTGCATGGATGGATGGATGCAAGGAAGATATAACTATGGGGCAGAAGTGGTAGGGGAGCAGTTACATTGTGGGAAATTGTGGTCAATGTCATGAGACAAAGTGTTTGTGAACTGCTGTATGGAAAGTGAATTTGCTCTGTAAATTTTCACCAAAATCATAATAAAAAAAAAAAAAGAAAGGATGAAGAAACAAAAAGAGAACTAAATAAATGAAGGAACATACCATGTTCATGGATAGGAAGATTGAATATTATGAAAGTGTCAGTACTACCCAAAGCATTCTATAGATACAGTGCAAACCCAATCTAGATTCCATCAACATTTTTTAAGGAGGTGGAAAACCAGTTGCTAAATTTATAAGGAAAGCAGAGACCTCAGAAAAGAAAAGTACTACTAAAGAAGATCAAACTAGAAGGACTCATACTTCTTTATCTGAAAACCTACTATACAGCCAAAGTAGTCAAAACAGCATAGTTTGGGTACAACAACAAACACAGTGGAAGAGAATTGAGAAATAGATCCATTCACTTATAAATAGCTGATCTTTGACATAGGGTTGGAATCTTTAAATGAGGAAAAAGACAGTCTTTTTACCAAATGGTCTTGGCAAAACTGGATATCTATTTGCAGAAAAATTAAACAATATCCATACCTCACAACATATACAAAAACTAAGTCAAGATGGATCAAAGACCTAAAGATAAAACTTAAAAGTATAAGGATCATCAAAGGAAAAAAAAAAAGAGAGGTAAATATAAAGGCCCTATTTTATGGCATAAATAGGCTATCAGACATGATCAAAATTGCACAAACAGCAGAAGATAAATTAGATGACCGGCACTTTTTAAAAATGAAACTATTGTGCACATCTAAAGATTTCTCCAAACAAGTTAAAAGAGAACATAAAGACTGGGAAAAAATTCTTGGCCATGACACATCCAACAAGGGACTTATCTATAAAATTTATAGAAAACTTCAATACTGTGATAGTTGGAGCTGTGTGTTAACTTGGCTGGACCACAATTCTGTGTGGTTTAAGCAATTGTGATGTGGGTTTTTCCAATGATGGGATCAGATGTATATGTTTTGAACAGCCAATCCATTGAAAGGGAGTTTCCCTAGGGGTGTGGCCTGCTTCCAGTATTTTTATGGATATCCTGGAAAAAGAGACACTCTTCTGCAGATAGGGATTCTGCCTACAACTGTCCACCATTCAATCCACCATTCGGCCTGACGATCTTGGATTCATCAGTTGTTGGAGTCAAAAACCAGTATATTGCCTGCCAACCTTGAGCTCCTCAGCCCCTGCAGCTGCATGAGTCTGGAAAAGCCTCCAGCTTGACGTTTGATCCAAGAACTTGGAACGTGCCAGCTTCTATAAGT
The DNA here is from genome assembly GCF_000298275.1 of Orycteropus afer afer. Lineage (NCBI taxonomy): Eukaryota > Metazoa > Chordata > Mammalia > Tubulidentata > Orycteropodidae > Orycteropus > Orycteropus afer. Next base: position 4,378 of record NW_006928268.1, read on the forward strand.
GTGGGAGCCATTTTCCTAAGATAAATTTCTCTTTCTCTCTCTATGTAAGCTTTACTGGTTTTGTTTCTCTAGAGAACCCTGTCTAACACATTTGATAACGAGAATGGTTCTAGAGAGACAAAATCATAAGGATGGGCTTCCTAAATTGATTCTCCAATTTGATTAATCGTAAAAGCACTGATGAGCCTCCTCCATTAATAAAGAGGGCCCTGCTAATCCACGGCATGAGGCAGCAACATTAATATGCAAAATAGCAGCACCAATACATCAATACTTTTGAGAAGTGAGGCTCTGTGATCATGTATTTGATATTTTTCTGCAATTTTGTCAGCATGAGGAGTATAAGGAAGCTGGATGGTTGGTCCTCCTTACACTAGACAAAGTGGTAAAAGAATGAGATGAGCTCAGGGCTGCTGAGTCATAGCTTAAATGCTGCATAAAAGACCTCAGTGTTTCCAGCTGTGCTCTGAAAGAAAGCCTTATTTCTTCTAGTAACAGAGCTGATACTACTGAAAACCAAACTCAGAATCTTATTGTAAGGGAGGCTGAACTACAAAGCCAATTAAATTACCAACACAGAATGGTGTCTGAAGTTAAAGTGAGGGCATTGATTGGGAAACAATGGGATACTGAAAGCTAGAAAGGGGGCATATGGGCAGATAGTCAGGAAGATCAGGATATGGAGCCTGTAAACTCTGTTGAATCCCTCCCATCTGAAGGGATTACTGTAAAACCATTATCTCCTCCACCTCAGTTTGATGGGATTAACCCAGCTGTTCCTGCTGGGTGATTGCCTGAGGCAGAGGTCATGGAAGACACTGCTGAATGTTCTCAGGAAGTGCCCCAACCACCCATTGTTGCTGCTAGACTTATAACTAAACTTAAGTCCAAGTGAGCCCCAAAAGGTAAAATACAAAGTGTGACTGAGGAGGTGGTACACTACACCTGAAAAGACCTACTCGATTTTGCTAACATGTACAAACCTGGAGAATATGTATGGGAATGGCTACTGAGGGTGTGGGATAATGGTGCAAAGAATGTAACATTGGATCAGTCTGAGTTTATTGATTTAGGCCCACTAAGTATGGATTCTTCATTCAATGTTTCAGCTTGAGAGATTAGGAAAGGATCTAATAGTTTATTTGGTTGGCTTACCGAAGTATGGATTATGCAGTGGCCTACCTTAGGTCAAGTTGAAGGACCAGAACTGCCTTGGTAAAATGTAGAAGAAAGTATTCAGAGGCTTAGGGAAATTGGCCTGTTAGAATGGCTTCATCAGTTTAGACCCCTAGAACCAGAAATGGAGAGTCCAGAAGATATGTCTTTCATCAGTATGGTGAGGAATAAATTTGTGAAGGGAGCTCCAGCATCCTTGAAGACTGCTGTGGTTGCTTTTTTATGTAAACCAGATTTGACAGTTGGAACTGCCCTAATTGAACTAAGACACTTAACTACAATGGGGCTATTGGACCCCGTGGTAGTAGGGGCCAAGTTGTTGTTGTTGTTGTTAAGTGCCATCGAGTCGTTTCCGACTCATAGTGACCCCATGCACAGCAGAACGAAACACTGCCCGATCCCGCGCCAGCCCCACAATCCCTGCTATACTTGAGCCCATCATCACAG
>NW_006928269.1:0-1091 GCF_000298275.1 Orycteropus afer afer
AATATTGATTTCTCATAAAATTGACTTTAAGACAAAAACCACCACAAGAGACAAGGAAGGGGGGACTTCCGGTAAGATGGAGGAATAGGCAGACAAGCAATACAGACCCGCTTCAACAAAGAAAAGAAAAACTGATTAACAGAGATACAGAAGATATAATCCTGGAGCCCTGAGCTTTGAAAGGAACTATATAGAAGTGGATTAGGCACCAACTAGTGGAAAAATCTGAAGGAAAACAGTGAGTACAGAGACAGTTGGAGCTGTGGACTGTCAGTTACTACGATGGAACCAACAGCCTGAATATTTTTAAGTTGTGTTGGGACCTGAGAATTTACCTAAAGATCAGCCGTGGTCACCAAGGGGTGCATGGATGACTGCGCTGGTGTCCTGTGACTACGAAGGGAAACAGCAAGGTGGGAGACAACCTGAGCTGTTGACTTTCCGCTGTCTGGAGGGTGCAGCCATTTTGAATCTTTATAAGTGGAAACCATTTTGGATTTTAAAGTGATAGCATTCTCATTCACATTCCAGGGACCTAATAATAGGCTGTGTTTGCCAAGGTTGGCAGGGACATATGAAAGGCTGACAAAGGAAAGGAGACAGGTGGTGAGTGTGTAAGTGCTTCCCACTAGCAAATAGAGGAACACAGCACAGTATCCTGCTTGCATAGATAACATACAAACAAAACAAAGAAAACAAAAATTGTGGGCAAGTCACTCCAACACACAATCACCAATTAAATATAAACACAAAAATGTCACAATGCTTCAGAGACAACAGAGCATCACAGTCCACTCAAAGAAGCAAGATAAAGCAGGAGAAACAAGGGACCAGGATACAGACCCAAAACACATCCCTGAGGAAGATGCAGCACTGGAACTCCCTGACAAGGAATTCAAAATAGTTATATTTAGGTATATTCAAAGAATTGAGAGACAGATCACAGAAAACAGAGAGAAAACCCTAGAACGATTTCAAAAGACAATACAAGGGTTCCGGTAAGATGGTGGAATAGGCAGAAAGATTGCACAGACCCTCTTCAACAAAGAAAAGGGGAACCAATTAACACAGATACAGAAGATAATCCTGGA
>NW_006928269.1:2126-2663 GCF_000298275.1 Orycteropus afer afer
TGTTCCTGTGTGATTACACGGTGTGTTTTTTGTCCATTTGCTTTTACTTTTTTTGATGGTTATTCAATTGTTATTTTTGTCTAACTGAGTGGGAGACAGCAACAGTCCCCATAGGACACAACTATACCCACACCTTCTGCAGCTTCACTTACTGAGTGAGAGTCACCACCCTCTTCTCCACTAACGGATCTATGATAAACAGCCACCAACAAGAGCCTGACTCTCCCTCAGCTGCTTTTCACAAACAGTTAACATAGATCTAAATACAAAACATCACAATGTCTCAGAGACAATAGACCATCACAGTCCACACAAAGAAGCAAGATAAAGTAGTAGAAACAAGGGAGCATGATACAGACCCAGAACACATCCCTGAGGAAGAAACAACATTGGAACTCCCTGATAAGGAATTCAAAAGAATTATGTTTAGGTATCTTCAAAGGATTGAGAGACAGATCAAGGAAAACACAGACAAATCCCTAGAAGAATTTTGAAAGAAAATACAAGAACAAAATGACAAAATAAATGAAAAATTAG
>NW_006928269.1:3736-4195 GCF_000298275.1 Orycteropus afer afer
AAAGGAAATGATAACACAATTCATAAACATAATGAGCTCAGCACAGGAAATAATATGGAACAAAGAAACCAGGACACCATGAAAAAACACATAAGAAAATGACAGCAACCAATTCATACTTGTCAATAATTACACTGAATGTTAGGATTAAATGCACCACTCAAGAGATGGAGAATTGCAGATTGGAATTGGATAAGAAAACAAAATCCATCAATATGCTGTCTACAAGAGACACACCTTAGAAACAAAGACAAAAATAGACTAAAAATCAAAGATTGGAAAAGGTATATCAAGCAAATGGCAACCATAAAAGAGCAGGAGTGGCATTATTATTATCTGATCATATTGACTTTAAGACAAAAAACACCATATGAGACAAGGAAGGACATTATATAATGATTAAAGGATCAACTGAACATGAAGATATAACCATAATAAATATCTATGGACCCAATGAAA
>NW_006928269.1:6720-7383 GCF_000298275.1 Orycteropus afer afer
GATGCAGAAATCTTGAACAAAATCTTAGCCAATAGACTCCAACAACATATAAAAAAAAATCATACATTATGACCAAGTGGGGTTCATACCACATATGCAGGGATGGTTCAACATTAGAAGAACAATCAACATCATCCATCACCTTAATAAAACAAAGGAAAAGAACGACATGATCATATCGATTGATGCAGAAAAAGCATGTGATAAAATTAAACACCCATGCCTGATAAAAACTCTCAGCAAAATAGGAATAGAAGGAAAATTCCTCAACATCATAAAAAGCATATATGCCAAACCAACAGCCAACATTCTCAACTGAGAGAGACTGATAACATTCCCCTCGCAAACAGGAACCAAACAAGGATACCATCTATCATCACTTCTGTTCTGCATTGTTTTGGAAGCCCTAGCCAGGGCAATAAGGCAAGAAAGGGAAATCAAACACATCCAAATTGGTAAGGAAGAAGTAAAACTATCCTTATTTGCAGATGATATGATTCTATACATAGAAACCCTAAGAGACTCAGCAAAAAAAATTCCTTGAACTAATTGAGAGATTTAGCATAGTTGCTCTGGTAGCATAGTGGCTAAAGCACTTGACTGCTAACCAGAAGGCTGGCAGTTCAAACCCACCAGCCACTCCTCAGAAGGAAGGTTGGGCAA
>NW_006928270.1:0-537 GCF_000298275.1 Orycteropus afer afer
TGGAAGCACATAAAAATTTAATTGTTAGAAGGTCCCAATCATCTGGTTTCTCTTCTGCTGTTTGTGCATTTTGGGTTATGCTTGATAGTCTATTTATGGCATATATTGTTGTTATATGCCATCGACTCTGACCTGACTCATAATGACCCCTCCATGGGTTTCTGAGACAGTATCACTATAGAAGTAGATTGTTCAACCTTCCTTCCAAGGCGTGGCTGGTGGGTTTGAATCACCAGCCTTCTGGTTAGCAGTCAAGTGCCCGTTAAATTTACCCCTAGTTTTTCCTTGAGGAACTTTATAGTTTTAGGTTTCACATTTAAGTCTTTGATCCCTCTGGAGTTAGTTTTTGTTTGTGGTATAAGGTACAGATCTTGTTTCATTTTTCTGCAAATGGATATCCAGTTCTGCCAGCACCATTTGTTAAACAGACAATATCATACCCATTTAATGGATTTCAGTCCTTTGTCAAAGATCTGCTGACCACAGGTCAATGGATTTATTTCTGAGTTTTCAATTCTATTCCACTGGTCTATATAT
>NW_006928270.1:3562-7039 GCF_000298275.1 Orycteropus afer afer
GATTTTGTTGAAGATTTTTGCATCTATATTCATGAGGGATATAGGTCTGTAGTTTTCCTTTTGAGTGATGTCTTTGCCTGGTTTTGGTATCAAGGTTATACTTGCTTTATAAAATGAATTTGGGAGGATTCTGTCCTTTTGTATGTTTTGGAACAGTTTGAGTAGGATTGGTGTCATTCTTCTTGTATGTTTGGAAGGATAAATTATAGATCACATTAAGAATGGGCATCTAGACCCTTAATTGTGCTCATAAGAAGCACACCAAGAGGCAGCTGTTCAAACAGAACAATGGGATACTGCATGGTTTACAATCAAGAAAGGTATGCATCAGGACTGTATCTTTTACCATAATTATTCCATCTGTATGATGAGTAAATAATTTGAGAAGCTGGACTATATGAAAAAGAATGTGGCATCAAGATTGGAGGGAGAATCATAAATAACCTGAGATATGCTGACGATACAACTTTGCTTGCTGAAAGTGAGGATGACTTGAGGCACTTACTGATGAAATTGAAGAATACAGTCTGCAGTATGGATTACGTCTCAATTTAAAGAAAACAAAAATCCTCACAACTGGACCAATAAACAGCATCATGATAAATGGAGAAAAGACTGAGGTTGTCAAAGAATTCACATTGCTTGGTTCTACAATTGATACCAATGGAAGCAGCAGTCAGTACGATAGAAGACGTGTAGCACTGGGCAGGTCGGCTGCGAAGGAACTTTTTCAAGTGCTGAGGAGCAAGGATGTCTCCTTGAGGACTAACGTACGCCTGACACAAGCCATGATATTTTCAATCATGGAGCTGGTGCGGGATCGGGCGGTATTTCGTTCTGCTATGCATGGGGTTGCTATGAGTCGGAAATGATGCAATGACACCTAACAACAACAACATATAGAGATGACACAACTTGTTTGATGAAAGTAAAGAAGAGCTGAAGCACTTACTGATGAAGATCAAAGACTACAACCTTCAGTATGGATTGCACCTCAACATAAAGAAAACAGAAATCTTCACAAGTGGACCAATAATCATGAAAAATGGGGAGAACACTGAAGTTGCCAAAGATTTCATTTTACTTGGATCCACAATCAACACCCATGGAAGCACCAGTTAAGAAAATCAAAGGATGTATTGCACTTGGCAAATCTGTAAAAAAAACCTCTTTAAAGTATTAAAGACTAGAGGTGTTACCTTGAAGACTAATGTGTGCCTGCCCATGGTATATACCATGGTATTTCCAATAGCCTCATATGCATGTGAAACCTGGACAATGAATCAGGAAGAGGAAAGAATTGTGGTGGTGGTGAACAATACGGAAAATACCATGAACTGCCAGAAGAACGAATAAATCTGTATGGAAAAAGTGCAGCTGGAATGCTCCTTAGAAGCAAGAATGGCCAAATTTTGTTTCACCTGCTTTGGTCATGTTGTCAAAAGGAACCAGTTTCTGGAGAAGGATATCATGCTTGGTAAAGTAGAGGGTTGATAAAAAAGGGAAAGACCCTCAACAAGTTGGATTAACACAGTGGCTGTGATGATTGGCTCAACTATTGCTACAATTGTAAGGGTAGCGCAGAACAGGTAATGCTTCATTCTGTTGTACACAGGGTCATTATGAGTCATAAATGAGTTGATGGCACCTAACAATTAACAACAACTAGAAGCTGAAAGAAAACAAGAACCTTCCTGTGGGATACAAGCCAAAAATCACTTGGATTCCTCTACACCAGCAAAGAGGTTGCTGAAAAAGAAATAAGGAAATCAGTATCATTTACAATAGCTACCAAAAAAATAAAATACTTGGGAATAAATCTTACCAGAGACACAAAAGACCTCTACAAAGAAAACTACAAAAAGCTACTTCAAGAAACCATAAGAGACCTACATAAATGGAAGAACATCCCATGCTCGTATATAGGAAGATTGAACATTGTGAAAATGTCAGTTCTACCCAAAGCAATCTATACATTCAATGCAATCCCAATCCAGATCCCATCAACATTCTTTAGGGATATGGAAAAACCAATCACTAACTTTATATGGAAAGGAAAGAGACCTCAGATAAGCAAAGCACTACTGAAGAAGAAGAACAAAGTAGGAGGTCTCACACTGATGGCTTTCAAAACCTACTATATAGCCACCAGTAGTCAAAACTGCCTCCTACTGGTATAATGACAGACACACAGACCAATGGAATAGAATTGAGAACCCAGAAGTAGATCCATAGATCTATGGTCGGCTGATCTTTGACAAAGGGCTGAAATCCATTAGATGGGGATGATATTGTCTGTTTAACAAATGGTACTAGCAAAACTGGATATACATTTGCAGAAAAATGAAACAAGAACTGTACCTCAGACCATACATAAAAACTAACTCCAGATGGATCAATGACTTAAATGTGAATCTATAACTATGAAGTTCCTCAAGGAAAAACTGTGGGCAAATTTAGGGGTCCTAAAAGATGGCATAAATAGACTATCAAGCATAACCCAAAATGTATAAACAACAAAAGAGAAACCAGATGAATGGGGCCTTCTCAAAATAAAATTTTTATGTGCTTCCAAAGACCTCTCCAAAAGAGTCAAAAGAGAACCTACAGATTGGGAAAAAATACTTGGCAATGACATATCTGACAAGGGACTTATCTCTAGAATTTAGAGAAAACTCCAACACCTCAAAAACATAAAGACAAATAATCCAATTAAAATGGAGAAGACATGAACAGACACTTTACCAAAGAGGATATTCAGGCAACCAACAAACTCATGAAGAAATGCTCACGATCATTAGCTATTAGAGAGAAACAAATCGAAACAACAGTGAGGTTACCATCTTACACCAGCACTAGTACCAAAGTTCAACAAGACAGAAAATAACAAATGCTGGCAAGGATACAAAGAGACTGGGACTCTCATACACTGCTGGTGGGACTATAAAAAGATACAACCACTGTGGAAAGCAGTATGGTGATTCCTTAAAAAGTTGGAATTAGAAATACCATTTGACCCAGCCATTTCACAAGGTATATATCCTAAAGAAGTGAGAGCCAGGACAAGAACAGACATATGCACACCCATGTTCATTGCAGCATTATTTGAATAGGCAAAAGATGGGAACAACCTAGGTGTTCATCAGCTGAAGGATGGATAACCAAACTATGATACATACACACAGTGGGATACTATGTGTTTTGGTAACCTAGTGCCACTCTGACAGGAATATACCACAAATGAGATGGCTTCAACAAACAGTTTATTCTTACAATTTAGAGGCTTTAAGTCCAAGTTCAAAGTGCCAGGCTCTAGGGGCTGGGTGAAAGCCCCTCAACCTTGGGGTTCAGCTCTGCCTCCTGCTCCTGGCCCACTGGAGCTAGAGGCTTCTCTTCACTCAGACAGCTACTGGCTGCTGAGACTGACAAGCCCAAAGATGACAAGTAAAAAGGCCCATTACCAATGTTACCAAACCA
>NW_006928270.1:7139-7663 GCF_000298275.1 Orycteropus afer afer
GTTCAAAGTGCCAGGCTCTAGGGGCTGGGTGAAAGCCCCTCAACCTTGGGGTTCAGCTCTGCCTCCTGCTCCTGGCCCACTGGAGCTAGAGGCTTCTCTTCACTCAGACAGCTACTGGCTGCTGAGACTGACAAGCCCAAAGATGACAAGTAAAAAGGCCCATTACCAATGTTACCAAACCACATGGCAGGCCATTAACTCAAGTACATTTAAGTTCCAAGGTCAGCAGAGCGTGACAGGGCTGCTGCTGAACAGTGACACAGCTACATGCAGGGTCCAAGTGTGCCATAAACTAGAGACCGTTCCCACAGCTGCTTCTTATATACGGGAAGCAAACCACATACCCAAAGCAGCTACTCAGATGATGCTTGTGGTAGATCCCACCATGGAGCTGATTGCCAGTCTTATCATGAGGAATAACTACCACCAGCTGCCCAGCCACTCAAGCAGGCTGTGTTGGATTGGGTTCTCTAGAGAAACACAAAAACCAGCACAGTGTATATATATATATTTATAGAGAGAGA
>NW_006928271.1:0-534 GCF_000298275.1 Orycteropus afer afer
GCCTCCAATGGGGCATCTGTTTGTTGAAATATCTCAATCGGTATGCCATCAATTCCCAGAGCCTTGTTCTTCGCCAGTTCTTTCATTGCAGTTTCTGCCTCTAGGATGGCTCATTTTAAGCCTACAAACCAAAACAAAAACTCATTGTCATAGAGTCAATTCCAACTCATTGCCACCCCTTTTGGGTTTTCAAGGCCGTAAATCTTTACAGAAGTAGATTGACCAGTCTTCCTTCCACAGAGTGGCTGGTGGATTTGAACTGCCAGCTTTCTGGTTAACAGTCAAATGCCTTAGGCACTATGCCACCAGAGCTCCTTAAGCCTCCAGGAAGAGAAAACTGACCAATTTCTATCTTAGGGTACCATACACATTATTTTCATAGGCCTATACCAACAGGGGCACCATTTACCTTATTTGCATTATTAATAAGCTATCCAATCCCTATGGTAGGCCACAAGGACCTCACATTTACATAGTACCAACCAGTTATCTGCTGGAGTCATAAAGACCATGGTTAAAAAAAAAAAAAAAAAA
>NW_006928271.1:2054-3563 GCF_000298275.1 Orycteropus afer afer
GGTATCACTATGGAAGTAGATTGCCCAACCTTCCTTCCGAGGAGTGGATGGTGGGTTTGAACGGCCAGCCTTCTGGTTAGCAATCAAGTGCCTTAGGCACTATGCCACCAGAGCTCTTCATGGCTTACATTAGGCACTCCTTAGTCCTCAAAATGATGTCTTTGCTTTTCAACACTTTAAAGAGGTCTTTTGCAGCAGATCTGCCCAGTGCAATATGTCATCTGATTTCCTGATACTGCTTCCAAGAATGTTGATTTGTGACTCCAAATAAAATGAAATCCCTGGGGAGGTCCAGTAAGATGGCAGACTAGGCAGAAAGACTGCACAGACCCCCTTCAACAAAGAAAAGGAAAATCAATTAGCAGACACAGAAGATAATCCAGGACCCGAGCCTTGAAGGGAAGGATATATATAAGTGGACTAAACCCCAACTAGCAGAAGAATTTGCATGAAAATACCAAAAAAGGAGACAGACAGAGCTGCAGTCTGGCAGTGATCATGAGTGATCCTGATGGAACAGACAGCTTGGAGATTTCTGAGAGGAGATAGGACCCAAGAATTAACCTAAAAATCATCCCTTCTAGCCAGGGACTGTACAGAGGACTGCTCTGGTGGCTGGGGAATAAACGGAGAAGATGAAGAGAAAGGCGGGCTGAGCTATGGACTTTTGTTGGCCAGAGGGCACTGCCATTTTGAATGTTTAAAAGTGGCTTGACTATTTTGGATATTTAAAGAGACAGCACTCCTGGGGCTTAAGAACACGTTCTGCTTTCCAGCAACCCCCAGGACACTCTGGATCTGCAAGACTGAAAAGGTATCACATTCCTCATTACTCTTATACCCCACACACGCTTGGTGAATGGAGGTGCAGCCATCCCCCATTCCCACCTACCTTCTGGGCCCACAGGAACTCCATCATAGTCTGTGTACTCAGACGAAGCCTGGGTGTCCTGCCCTGTCCTCCACCGATTTTTTTTTTTCTCTTTTTCTCTTTTTATTTTTTTCTTTTTCACTTTCTTTTTTCTGCTGATTAGTTTGCTTGCATTTTTCTGTTGTTAAACCACTATTATTATTAATATTTTTGTCCTTTTTACTATTATTCTTAATCTTCCCCTCCCAGGTCTTAGTTTTCAGCATTTTTTTCTTTTCCTTGTTCCTGGTTGAATTCTTTTTTTTATATATAATTTAAGTTGTTTTTTTTTCCCCCCGTTTTTCTTGTGATTAACCCCATTCCTTGTTTTTCTTTTTGAATTTTTCCCATTTTTTTCCTTCATTATTCTCCTTCTCTAGCTTTTTTCTCTTAGTGCCCTATTCCCAGATATTGCAGGCTTTCTTGTTTTTTCTTCTTCTTTTTCCCTTTTTCATTTTTTTGGATACTGTTCCTGTGTAATTACATGGTGTGTTTTTTGTCATGTGCTATTAGTTTTTTGATGGTTATTCAATTGTAATTTTTGTCTAACTGAGTGGGAGACAGCAACAGTCCCAATAAGACACAACTACACCCACACC
>NW_006928271.1:4313-5153 GCF_000298275.1 Orycteropus afer afer
AGAGTTGAAAAGCCAAATAGATGACTCCACAGTCATAGTGGGAGACTTTAATACACCACTTTCTTTGAAAGATAGAACAACTGGAAAGAAACTTAGAATGAAATCACTGAGAACTTCAATCTCTTCTACATTTATTGGGATGTTGCTTATTGCTCCAGTTGTGAGGACTTTTGTTTTCTTTATTAAAAAACCAAAATCACTGCCATCAACTCAATTTCCACTCATAGTGAGCCCTCCTTAGGTTTCTGAGGTGGCATCTCTATGGAAGTAGATTGCCCAGTCTTCCTTCTGTGGAGTGGCTGGGTTTGAATCACCAGCCTTCTGGTTAGCAGTCAAATGCTTTAGGCAATACATTACCAGAGCACCTATGTTTTCTTTATATTGAGATATAATTCAAGTCATCTTTACTCTCAGCAAGTAAAGTTGTTCCATCTGCATATTGCAGGTTGTTAATGAGCCTTCCACCAATTCTAATGCCACCTTCTTCTTCATATGGTCCAGCTGCTCAGACTATTTGCTCAGCACACAGACTGAATAAGTGTGGTGAAAGGATACAACCTAGATGTACACCCTTCCTGATTTGAAACCATTCAGTATCCCTGTCTTCTGTTCTAACAGCTGGATCTTGGTTTATGTATAATACCACAGGTTTTTGATCATATGTTACTTCCTGAAATGGTTAAACTTCAACCAATTCTTTTTTGGGACGGTGACTCTATATTCCTTCCATCTTCTTTTGATGCTTCCTACATTGTTCAGTATTTTGTCCATGTTGTTGTTGTTGTTAAGTGCCGTCGAGTCATTTCCGACTCATAGCGACCCCATGCACAGCAGAACGAA
>NW_006928272.1:0-1402 GCF_000298275.1 Orycteropus afer afer
CATATCAGTGATCACCCCAAGAGTCTACCTTCAGCACCTGATTTTATCAGTAAACTGGGTTGGCTAGGTGCAAACGGCTCATCCAGCACCACTGAAACCTAAGTAGAAAGTCCATTGGTGCTGCAGGAGGGTGGGCCCAGGGAGGTGCCCCTGCAGCAGGTCACTGATCAGGCATGGGTCAGCTTAATGGCACTGAGAAACCTGCGTTTGACTTTATCAGTGATATTGGGACCACAGATTGTTAGCAGGCACTCTCCTGACTGCAATGCTGCTGAAACAAAGCAGATCTTTGGCACGCAAGTGAGGGGACCCACAGCGGAGCTCCCACAGTGGATCATGGTCTGAGCCAGTTGGGCTGGTGCCACTGGCAGGCAGGCCCAGGGAGATGAGCCCCCACAGTGAATCATGGAGCTGGGCAGTTGTCTTGGGTTGTCTTTTTGGCACCAAGGGGCCTCAAGAGTGGGGTTTTTGCATGTGTCTGAACCTGGTGGAAAGTGGTGACCCCCTAACAAATGGATTCTTTGCCAAAATTGAGCTGCAGGCCTGTGAACAACTGTGCAATATCATCATTAGTAGCTCACTAGAAACTGCCCCTATAAAGAGAGAACTTCTTTTCTCCCAATCTTCCACTCCCACCTTCTCCACCAATAACTTCACTCATCCAATGGAATGAACCGTATTCAATCACCATAATACCTCCCACTTCAAACTCTAAATCCTCTCTATGACAAACAGAAACCCATGTCCACATTCCACACAGTGATTTCACCATCACAAAGAAAACTACAGAGAAACAAAGCATACCTGAATTAATAACTAAAAAAAAATAAATATACTACGTTTGCCTTTTCAAAATATTAAACCATAAAACCAAGGCAAAATAAATCAATACATAACCAACAGTTAAAGACAACCTCAAAATATCTAGGTAACAATAGGAAACCTCAAACCAAATGAACAAATAAACAAAAACAAGACCAGGCATTAGAAGCAAAACCACAAACAAAGGTCTCATTAAGCATGGAGGAAGAGGAGGCAAAGGAATTATCTGAGAAGGAATTTAGAAGATATGTTTATAGAGCTTTACAAGAGCCTAAATAAATCCCAAACAGGAGCAAGAAGAACACAGAAAGTTCCCTGGAAGAACTGAGATAAATCATTCAAGAACAAAATAACAAGATTAATGCACAATATGAATTCATACAAAAACAGCAGTTAGAAATCCAGAAGGTGAATACCAAAATTACAGAATTACACAACACAGTAGAAGCACAAAAGGGTAGGTTAGAATGCATATTTCAACTAGAAGACAAATACCTGGACACCAGCATGTATGAAGAAAAATCAGAACATAGATTTAAGAGAAATTAAGAGAATCTAAGAATTATATGGGATGACATGA
>NW_006928272.1:1558-2838 GCF_000298275.1 Orycteropus afer afer
GATAGATCCCAAGAGAAAAACACCGAGGCATATTATAATCAAACTCTCCAAAACAAAAGACAAAGAAAACATTTTGAGAGCTGCCCAGGAAAAACGAAATATAACTTATAATCAAACAGTTAGGCTGAGCTCAGATTACTCAGCAAAAAACATGCAGGCAAGAAGGCAATGGGATGGCATATATAAAACACTGAAGGAAAAGAACTTTCCAACTAAGAATTCTATATCCAGCCAATTATCCATCAAATATGTGGGCGAAATCAAGGCATTCTCAGAAAAACAGAAATTAAAGGGTTTTGTGAAAACCAGACCAACCCTACAAGAAATGCTTAAGGAAGTTCTTCCAATAGAGAACCCACAACAGACATCAACAAAATCAGGATACATGGCATCAACACTAAAATCAAATCAGAAATAGAAACTCAAAATAAGACCATAAAACATTGTACACTAAAAACCAAGGAAGTCAATAAGCACACAACAGCAACTAACCTATCAGAGAGTATAAAACTTCTAGGTACAAACTTTCAAATGGAGAGGAACAGAGGAAAATGTCTTCATGGTATGCACTGTTCTAAAAATGCAGAGACAAGAATATACTCCAAGGTAACAACAGAGAAAATTAACAATCCCCTTAAGCAAATGCAGAAGGAATGAAAACATATGGGTTTAATAAGCACAAAACCAACAATGAAAAAGAAAAGGGAGAAAGCATTAGCCAACAAACCAAACTCAGCACAGAAAAGTATATGGACCAAGGAAACAACAGCAACATGAAGAAAAAAACACAATAGAATGACAGCAATCAATTCATATCTATCACAAATTATACTTAATGTAAATAGACTAAATGGACCTATTAAGAGAAAGAGAGTGGCAGACTGGATAAGAAAAGAAGACCCATGAATATGTTGCCTACAAGAGACCCACCTTAGACACAAAGGTAAAAACAATTTAAGAACTAAGAAATGGAAAAAAAAAATATTCCAAGCCAATGGAAACCAAAAAAGAGCTGGAGTGGAAATATTAATTTCTGATAAAATAGACATTAAGGTGAAAAACATCACAAGAGACAAAGAAGGACATTATATGATGCTGAAAGAGTCAATTTACAAAGAAGATGTTATGATAGTAAATATTTATGCACCCAATGAAAGTACTCCAAAATTAAAGCAAATATTAACTGAATTAAAAGGGATAGTAGACAACTCCACAATAGTAGTAGGAGACTTTAACACACCACTTTCAAAGAGAGACAGGTCAACAAGAAAAAAAAAAAA
>NW_006928272.1:4251-4767 GCF_000298275.1 Orycteropus afer afer
AAAAAAAAAAAAAAGCTTCCCACAAAGAAAAGTCCTGGCCCTGATGCCTTCACTGGAGAATTTTATCAAATATTCAGAGAAGAGTTGACACCTATGCTACTAAAGCTATTCCAGAGCACAGAAAAAGGTGTAATATGCCTAAACTCATTTTATGAAGCAAACATAACACTAATACCAAAACCAGGGAAAGACACCACTATAAAGGAAAACTATAGACCAACATTCCTCATGAACATAGATGCAAAAGTCTTTACAAAATCCTAGCCAACAGAATCCAACAACATATCAAAAAATTAATACACCCAGACCAAGTGATATTCATACCAAGTTTACAAGCATTGTTCAAAATCAGAAAATCAATCAATGTAATCTACCACATAAACAAAACAAAAGAAAAGAACCACATGTTTATATCAATTGTGCAGAAAAGGCATTGGATAAAATCCAACATCCATTCCTGTTCAGAACTCTCAGCAATATAGAGATAAAAGGGAAATTCCTCAACATAATAAAGGG
>NW_006928272.1:5732-6277 GCF_000298275.1 Orycteropus afer afer
GGCAGAGCATAGCAGACTGCTGAGCAACGAGACGGCTACATGCAGGATCCAAGCATGCCATAGGCTAGAGACCATTCCCAAGACTTCTCTTTAAATACAGGAAGAAGACCGCATCCCAAAGGCAGCTACTCAGCTGCTTGTGGTAGATTCCATCATGGGGAATAACTATCACCAGCTGCCCAGTCACTCAACCAGGCCCAGACAAGTTGACATACAAACATAACTACCACAGGTAGACTAAATATTGTGAAAATGTCAATACTACCTAAAGCAATTCACACATTTAACACAATCCTGATCCAGATTTCAACAAAATTTTTTAAGGACTTGGAAAAACCAATTACTGATTTCATATGGAAAGGAAAGAGACCTCAGATAAGCAGAGCACTTCTCAAGAAGAAAAACAAAGTGGGAGGTCTCACGCCCCCAGATCTTAAGAACTAATATACAGCTACAGTACTCAAAACAGCATGGTATTGGTACAATGACAGACAGATAGACCAATGGAACAGAATCAAAAGTCCAGATATAGCCCTATCTATGGA
>NW_006928273.1:0-612 GCF_000298275.1 Orycteropus afer afer
GCTAAATTTGCCCCTTGTTTTTTCTTCAGGAACTTTATAGTGTTAGGTTTCACATTTAAGTCTGATCCATCTGGAGTTTGTTTTTATGTATGGTGTGAGGTACAGATGTTGTTTCATTTTTCTGCAAATAAATATCCAGTTTTGCTAGCACCATTTGTTAGACAGACATTCTCTTTTCCATTTAATAGATTTTGGTGTTTTGTCAAAGATCAGCTGACCACAGGTCAATGGATCTATTTCTGGGTTCTCAATTCTATTCTATTGGTCTATGTGTCTGTCATTGTACCAATGCCAGGCTGTTTTGACTACTGTGGCTGTATAGTAATAGGTTTTAAGATCCGGCAGTGTGAGACCTCCTACTTTGTTCTTCTTCTTCAATAATTCTTTGCTTATCTGATGTTTCTTTCCTTTCCATATAAAGTTAGTGATTGGGTTTTCCATATCCTTAAAGAATGTTGATGGGATCTGGATTGGGATTGCATTGAATGTATAGATTGCTTTGGATTGTTGTTGTTGTTAAGTGCTGTCGAGTCGTTTCTGACTCATAGAGACCCCATGCACAGCAGAACGAAACACTGCCCGATCCCGCACCAGCCCCACAATCCCTGCTAT
>NW_006928273.1:986-2017 GCF_000298275.1 Orycteropus afer afer
ATCCTTGCTCCTCAGCACTTGAAACAGTTCCTTCGCAGTTGACTTTCCCAATGCTACACGTCGTCTAATGTCCTGACTGCTGCTTCTGTTGGAATAGATTGTAGCACCAAGCAACATGAATTCCTTGACAACCTCAATCTTCTCTCCATTTATTGTGATGCTGCTCATTGGTCCAGTTGTCTACCTAACAAGGGAAAACCTTATGAATAGCAAAGAAACACTGTTTGCTTTAGATAGAACTGACATTTTCACAATGTTCAATCTTCCTATTCACGAGTATAGTATGTTCTTCCATTTATGTAGATCTCTTATGGTTTCTTGAAGGAGTGTTTTACAGTTTTCTTTGTACAGGTCTTTTGTGTCCCTGGTAAGATTTATTCCCAAGTATTTTATTTTTGGGGGCAATCTACTTCCGTAGTTATACCACCTCAGACACCCAAGGAGAGGTTGCTCTGAGTTGGTTCTGACTCAACGGCAGTGAGTTTGGGTTTTTTAAAATTATTTTTTTGGTAGCTATTGTAAATGGTATTGATTTCCTTATTTCTTTTCCATCAATCTCTTTGCTGGTGTAGAGGAATCCAACTGATTTTGGGATGTTGATCTTGTATCCTTCCATGATGCTAAATCTCTCAATTAGTTCCAATAGATTTTTGACTCAATCTCATGGGTTTTCTAGGTATGGGATTATATCATCAGCAAATATGGATAGTTTGGATGCCTTTCATTTCCCTTTCTTATCTTATTGCCCTGGATAGGACTTTCAATACAGTATTGAATAGAAGTGGTGATAGAAGGCATCCTTGTCTGGTTCCTGTTTGCAAGGGGAATGGTTTCAGTCTCTCTCCACTGAGAATAATGTTGGCTGTTGGTTTTGCATATATGGCCTTTATTATGTTGAGGAATGTCCCTTCTAGTCCTATTTTGCTGAGAGTTTTTTTTTTTTTTTTAATCAGGAATGGGTGTTGGGTTTCATCAAATGCATTTTCTGCATCAATTAATATGATCATGTGGTTCTTTCCCTTTGTTTATTT
>NW_006928273.1:4357-5302 GCF_000298275.1 Orycteropus afer afer
GGCACCATCTAGTTCTTCTGGTCTCATAGTTGTATAGGCTGCAGATGGAATGGTGTACCAGTCGCTAGGACTAATTGTTTCCATGGATTTTGGTTTTCTTCATTCTTCTTTGCTCTGGATGAGGAGAGATCCATCGTTGCATTGACTCAAGGAATTTTTGAGTTTCAATTTTTATTTTTTCTCTTACCCAGTCATTCTTCAGGAGGGCATTGTTCAGTTTCCATGTGTTTGTTCTTTTTCCATTGATTTTCCTATTGTTGCTTTCTAATTTGATAGCATTGTGATCTGAGAAGATGTTTTGCAGTATTTCAATGTTTTTAAATTTATTAAGGCTTGCTTTCTGGCCTAACATATGGTCTATCCTGTTCCATGTGCACTGGAAAAGAATGCATATTGTGCAGTTGTTGGGTGAAGTGCTCTGTGGATGTCTATAAGGTCAAGTTGCTGGCTTGTATTGTTTAGCTCTACTGCGTCTTTGTTGCTTTTCTTTCCAGTTGTTCTATCCTTTATTGAAAGTGGTGTATTAAAATCTCCTATGGTGACTGTGGAGTCATCTCTTTGCCTTTTCAATTCTGTTAAAATCTGATTATGTATTTTGGGGCTTTTTTCCTGGAGTGTATAGATATTTATTATGGTTATATCTTCTTGTTCAATTGATCTTTTAATCATTATATAATATCCTTCCTTATTTCTTATGGTGGTTTTTGTCTTAAAAGTCAGTTTTATCAGAAATTAATATTACCACTCCTGCTCTTTTTTGATTGCCATTTGCTTGGTATATCTTTTTCCAACCTTTGATTTTTAGTCTATTATTGTCTTTGTCTCTAAGGTGTATCTTTTGTAGACAGCATATTGATGGGTTATGTTTTCTTATCCAGTTTGCAACTGTCCGTCTCTTGAGCAGTGCATTTAATCCTTTGACATTCAGTGTAATTATGGACAAGT
>NW_006928273.1:7381-7877 GCF_000298275.1 Orycteropus afer afer
ATTCCTATCTGTAGATTTTGTATCATTTCTAATTTTTCATTTATTTTGTCATTTTGTTCTTGTATTTTCTTCTGAAATTGTTCTAGGGTTTTCTCTGTGTTTTCCTTAATTTTATCAGTGTTTTCCTTGATCTGTCTCTCAATCCTTTGAAATACTTAAGTATAATTAACTCCCTGAGTTAATTGTGATCTGAGAAGATGCTTTGCAGTATTTCAATGTTTTTAAATTTATTAAGGCTTGCTTTCTGGCCTAACATATGGTCTATCCTGGAGAATGTTCCATGTGCACTGGAAAAGAATGCAGGAACAGGGAAGAAAGAAAAGGCTGAAAACTAGAACCTGGGAAGGGAAGAATAAATAATAATAATAATATTAAACTCCCTGAGTGTAAATTACAAATCACAGGGTTGTATTCTTTCTTCACACTTATTCAATCTATATGCTGAGCAAATAATCCGAGAAGCTGGACTATATGAAGAAAAACGTGGCACCAAGGT